>NW_005871802.1:11604-28871 GCF_000147115.1 Myotis lucifugus | reverse complement strand
CCAAACAGATAAGAAGACAAGGGCATGCAGGTGTGTGGTTATTTACACTGCCTGCCTGGAGCTGGTGGGAGGTAAAATAAAAGCTGCTTCGTTTCACTGTCTTCTCTAATAAGCAGGCTCAATTTCACCCTTTTATACGAATTCTTTCCCTCATGATTTCACTTTTACCTTCCTCACAAATCCTTCCCCAAGTCCCTTCCAGACTTTTCCCTAAGGAGTTACACAGGCCATGTGCCTTGTCCTCATCTGTCCTCTGCAGCAGAACTTCTTCACTGTGATATAAATACTCTGCGGTAGGAGGACCCATCAGCAGGCGACCTGGAGGGGTTCAAGTGCAGAGCAGGCTGAGACTAGCTCTATGCCAAGCTCCTGGTGTGCTCTGGCCTCTTCACTTTTGTGCTCCAACAATGCATACTTGGTACAATTGTCCTATTGTTTTGTCTTCTCCTCATAAGGTCTAGTCCATTTCTCGTTCTATAATTTACTAACAACTCTTTTTATTCTAATGAAACTTGGTGCTTCTCTTCCTCCTCTGGAGATTTCCTTTTATTGATGCTGCCCTATTACTTACAACAATCTTATAAAGTAGGTGTAGGTGGGAAAGAATATCTTTCTTCCTGTTTGTACTCTTTGGTGGTTGTGATCGAAGCTTTCAGCAAACCTGGAGAGAAAAATGGATCTATGGTTTAAAAATGGATCTATGGAGGGAGGAAATGGTTCACTAGCACTAGGTCTACTCTTACCAAGCTGGACAGGTATTGAGAAGAAACACGTGGCCCTAGCTGGTTTGGCTCAGTGGATAGAGCGTCAGCCTGCGGACTGAAGGGTCCTGGGTTCAATTCTAGTCAAGGGCATATGCCCGGGTTGCAGGTTTGATCCCCAGTAGGGGCGTGCAGGAGGCAGCCGATCAATGACTCTCATCATTGATGTTTCTCTCTCTTCCTCCCTGAAATCAATAAAAATATATTTAAAAAAATACATGTGCTTTTTTAAAAAAACATCTTCTACATGTGCTTTTTATTAAAGACTTCTATAGATACTGAAGAAAGGCCATAAATGGTTCAAATACTACAACAGGATTACTCATAACTTGGAAGGATATTCAAACTACACTCTTTTCACCACTGAGGAGCTCTTTGAAACAGATGGCTGTTGTAACTACAAATAGGAAAAAAACCTTATTCTGAGTAAGGTTACCTCTTATTTCATGTGTGTGCAGATCTTGGACTTAGAGTCCTCACTGGTATGGGTGGGAAAGGGAATGCTTTCACCTTCTAGACACTTAGTCATAAATTTAGGATTCTTGCAATATGGAATGAGATCTTAGTACTAAAGCCCGGATTTCCCAGGGTAGTAGTAGTTGTAGGATGCTGTGGGCTCACTCAGAAATCTCTCTGCACAAGTGTGTTTCAGCGGTAAGCCATGCATTCTGATGAGGTTCCTGAAGGGAAGGCCTGTGGGTGCCTTATGACATTGTGAGGAGGTGGGACTGGTAGGAGAGGACTGATATTTTCTGGAGCTTAAATCTTCATAAAAGTGTCTAAAGTTGTCTATCTTCCATGTTCTCATCCTGGACCTTTAGTGTATTGACTAAGGGATGGAATATGGTTCTTGCTGGTTTTAGTTGTAACTAAAAGTTCTGAAAGTACTTATGGATCTTTAATCTGTAAATAGAACTGAAGATCTGACATGTGCACAGCTTACTCCAAAACAGAATATAAAATCCTCATCAAAATAGGATGCACTTTTGCTGTAAGTAATCATCTATTCGATGCTTGTGCTTCTTGTGTTTCAGAATCAGTCATGTTTGTGCCCGGAATGAAGAGCCCCTGAATAGTCAGTCAAAAAGACAAAGTGAGGAATGGGTGTAACTATAAATTAATATGTTTGCAGATAAAAAACACACAGAGCAAATAATAACCAAAACAGTTTATAACTTAAATTAAGATTCTTTCACATAAAAAAATAGCAAGTTATAATACTTTTTCTACCCTCTTAGGAAAAGGACATTAAAAAATGCTGAACATTGACATTAATTTCCACATTTCACATTTGCTATCCATAATTCCACCAAGACCTATTTCACGTGTCCTTTATACAGTGCTTCACATTGTGATTATTATTCTAGAATTGCATTTATTAACCTGTGGTTATTGAGCACTTGGAATGTGGCTAGTCCAAGGTGAGATGTGTTTATAAATGTAAAATATACCAGAATTTGGAGAGTTAGTATGAAAAAATAATGTAAAAACTCAACTTTTATATTCACATTTTGAATATATTATATAAATTTCCAAAATTAATTTCATTTAAAAATATTTTTAAATGTGGCTACAATAAAATAAAAATTATACGTGGCTCACATTAATTATACTTCAGTTGGACAGTGCTGGGCTAGAACATCTGAAAACAAAGCGGCTATAGCTTTAACTGACCAATATCATATACTCACTATCTGCTTCTGGAAATGGGAATTGCAAAGTAAAATAACAATCTGGCTGCTTTTGTGCAAGCTTTTAGTTTTTTTCTAATGAACATATATTACCTTTTAAATAGAAAAAGTAAAAATGTTATGTTCTGTCTACAATCTTAGAGTTCAAAAAATGGACTGGCACTTAAGACATGGCATAAAACCATTAAACCAAACCCCCCTATTACTTGTATATAGATTTTGCACTTATAGCAAGTGACAAAAATGAGGCACATAGAGGTGCGAGTGGAAATCTGGGTGACAGAAGATAGTTCACTATCTACTACACGGAAATTATGATTCTTGTTCAAGTTATGGCAGAAACTCTCCTGCTCGGTGACTGGCGGTGTGGTTGTGCCAGCCACTGTGCTCACCTCCTCCCTGCGTTTCCATGAGAAAGAGGAGCTGCTTTTCTGGCACTTAATGGCAGAGTGGATGCAATTTTCTTTTCTTTTCACATCTAGCGTATAAGTGAGGACTTTTACTATGAAATTCACTAATTCTAATCACCTGACATAAAGAGACTTGTCCGTAAATTATGTAAAACGTGACTGGTTAAAGATTTTCAGTAAAATATGCTCCAATGCTTCTTTTTTTTTTCTTATTGGTTAAGAGCAATTTATTTTGAAATGTTGCTTTTGTGTTGTTTTCTGGGAACATCCTGGAACTTGTTTTCAACAGCCTTCTCTGACGAGGCCCGATCCCAGCCACCACGCCTCAGGCCCTTCCGGGAGGTCCTGTGACGTCTGAAGGTCTAGCTAATACTGTGGTGCAGTCACTTCCTCCGCAAAGGCAACGGGCACCACCACCCCCTGCCGCTGCAGCTCTCGTAGAACATCTAATATCGAGTCTAATTCTGTGCGGAACTTGTCCAGCTCACGATTCTTCAGCTGTGCGAGTCTTTTCCATTTCTCAATTTCTTTGTTTTGCTCAGTTTCTACTACTTGGTGTGTCTGCTGTATTATCTGTAAATAAAAAAAATTCCATCTCAACGTTAGCGTTCACAGTGCGGGTGAAGGACATTTAACAATTCCGAAGAGCTAACGTGGGACAATGCGGACAACAGTGAAGCTGTGGCCTGCACAGGTTTCATTGTGTAACAAACGGGCTTGCAGGGAAGGTGGTAAGAAGAGGGGAATTTAGTATCTAATTCTGCTAGGGAGTTTTACAGTATTGTTTTTTTTAAGCTGTGAATAAGAGTACCATTTAAAGCATCAGAAATTATTTCTAATACCTTGGTATGAATCCAAACAAATCCAATTTGGTCAAGGTGCACACCCAGCCCGTGGGAGGCAGGCTGGCCCCAGAGTCCCTGCTATTAACTATCACACTAGGCTGCCTTGCTTTTAGGGGTCAATTTTTTCAATGATGAAGTGAGGGTACCCTGTCAAGTACCTTAAGGGAATCATTAGGCACAAGCATTACAAACCATAGAAAGCTAGACATACAAAGACTAGTTAGGGCAACAAAACCAATAATGTTTCTAAATGTTAAACATGCTAAACATCTTCAATATAATTTTTTTTCATCTATAATCCTGCCTTGCTATAGAATAACTTCATGATTCTAAAATAAAAGCACTTCAGAAACATTGTGTAAACAGGTGCTTGAGTTAAGGGGAACACAAAATGCTGCATACATGTTCAATTCTAAGCTAACACCATCACCTCACGTAGTTTCAAAATTGTTTCCTTGTGATGAAAATTTGATTTACTTTCCTAGCAATTTTCAAAAACACAATACAGTATTGTTAACTATAGTCACCATGCTGTACATTACAGCCCCAGAACTTATACTGGATGTTTGTGCCTTCTGTCTTTATCAAGTCTCACCCCCAACCCCCAATTTTATCTATGAGGTGTTTTTTTTTTGTTTTTGTTTTTAAGATTACACATGAGGTCATATAGTATTTGTCTTTCTCTGACTTGTTTCACTTAGCATAATGCCCTCAAGGTCCATCCACATTGTTGCAAAAGGCAGAATTTCATTTTCTATGGCTGAGTATTGCTGCATTGTATGTATACACCCACATTTTCTTTATCCATTCATCCATCAGTGGACATTTACATTGTTTCCATGTATTGGCTGTCCTAAATAATGCTGCACTGAACATGGGGGTTCAGCTATCTCTTTGGTGTAGTGATTTTGTTTCCCTCAGATATATAAAGTGGAACTGCTGGATCACCTAGTAGAACTGTTTTCAGTATTTTAAGGAACCTCCATACTGTTTTCAATAGTGGCTGCACCAATTTACATGCTCACCAACAGTGCAGAAGGGCTCCTTTTCCTCCACATCCTTACCAGTACTGGTTATTTATCTTTCTGATGACAACCATTCTAAACGGCTGAGGTGGTATCTCATTGTGGGTTTGACTTGCATTTCCCTAATAATTAGTGAACTTGAGCACTTTTTCGTGTACCTTGTTGACCATTTAAATATTTTCTTTGGAAAAATGTCTATCCAGGCCCTTTACTCATTTTTAATCACATTTTTTTTTTTTTTGGTATTGAGTTATGTGAGTTCCCTGTATATTTTGGATATTAACTCCTTATAAGATGTGTGGTTTCCAAATACTTTCTCCTACTTCATGTTGCCTTTTTTTATTTTTGTTTGTTGCCTTTTAGTTTTGTTGATTATTTTTTTAGCTGTGCACTTTTTAGCTTAGTGTAGTCCCACTAGTTTACTTATTTTGATGCTTGTACTCTAAGTCTCATATCCAAAAATTATTAAGGTACTTGTCAAGGAGCTCTTTCCCTGTTTTCTTTTAGGAGTTTTATGGTTTCAAGTCTTACTTGAAGTCTTTAATTCATTATGAGTGATGTAAGACAGGGATCTAATTTCATTCTTTTGCATGTGGATATTCAATTTACCTAGAATCACATATCAAAGGGGCTATCATTTCTCCACTGAGTATTCTTTACTCCCTTATCAAATACTAGTTAACTGTATATGCACAGATTTATTTCTGGGCTCCTGATTCTATTTCACTGGTCTATGTGCCTCTTTTTATTGCAAGTACCATACTATTTTGAGTACTATAGTACTACAGCTGTGTAATATAGTTTGAAATTAGTAAGTGTGATGCCTCCAGCTTTGTTCTTTGTTAGGATTGGTTGGGCTATTTAGGGTCCTTTCTGATTCCATATGAATTTTAGAACTCTTTTTTCTTTTCTAATAGTCATGAGCTACTTAACAAGTGGGGATACATTCTGAGAAGTGTGTTGTGAGGGAATTTTGTCATTGTGCACACATAATAGAGTACACTTATACAAACGTAGGTGGTATAGACAAGAGCTTGGACTAATCATAATTTCCTCAAGCACAAGTGAGAACACAGAATTCATTTTCCCTTAACACACAGGGGTTGTGACTGATGCAGGTGAGCCAGGTTGTAAAGGTAAAGTTGCTTCAGCCACAAATACTCGCAGTGACAAACATTGGGTAGTAGGCCTGGGCAGGTTAGCAACTGCAATGCAGCTCCTTAAAGCCTCACTGGTACCTAATACTTATGAGGAATTTAGCAGTGTATGTTGCAATAAAAGGAATTTATATTCAGTTAAATGTATGTCAGAGTCTCTTTCAGTGTTGATATTCTCAGTGAGAAAAAGAAAGCATTCCCTGCACATTTAAGGCTTTTCTCCTTTAACAGTCAGGTGTCTAAGCAAGCTAGGTTTTTGGCTAAAAAATTTCCCATATTCACTACAGTCATAAAACCTAACACCAGTGTGAATTCTCTGGTGCTGAGTGAGGTTATAGCTTTGACTGAAGGAATTCCCACAATCAGGACACTCATATGACTTTTCTCTAGTGCAGTGATGGCGAACCTTTTGAGCTCGGCGTGTCAGCATTTTGAAAAACCCTAACTTAACTCTGGTACCGTGTCACATATAGAAATTTTTTGATATTTGAAACCATAGTAAAACAACGACTTATATTTCTGATATTTATTTTATATATTTAAATGCCATTTAACAAAGAAAAATCAACCAAAAAAATGAGTTCCCGTGTCACCTCTTATACGCGTGTCATAGGTTCGCCATCACTGCTCTAGTGTGAACTTTGTGGTGTTTACTGAAATTAGACTTTTCACTGAAGGACTTCCCAAAATCAGTTCATTCATATGGCTTTTCACCAGTATGAACTCTGTGGTGTTGGATGAGGGTAGATATAGGACTGAAGGACTTTCCACAATCACTACACTCAATATATCTTTTTTCCAGTGTGAACTCTGTGGTGGTGAATAAGGGTAGAGCTTCGACTGAAGGACTTCCCACAATCAGGACACTCATATGGCTTTTCTCCAGTATGAACTCTGTATGTAGAATGAGGGCAAACTTTTGTCTAAAGGACTTTCCACAATCACTCTACTCAGATGGCTTTTCTCCAGTGTGAACTCTGGTGTTTTATGAGAGCAGTGCTTTCACTGAAGAACTTCCCACAATCAGTACACTAATGGGGCTTTTCTCCAGTGTGAATTCTTCTATGTCGATAGAGGTTAACAACACGTCTAAAAACTTTCCTACATTTGTTACCCTTATAATTCACTTCTCCAGAGCATATAGCCTGACATTGAACAACTTTCTGCAGCTTTTTCATATTCACTCCACTGGTGATAAGTTTTTCCACTGAGAGATTCCTGTGAAATCTCACTGCCACTGTGTGGCTCTCCAGTGTTGAGAGTGGTCTGGTGCTAGAGAAGCCATATGATGCCTGGGAAGACTTTCCCAACCTCCCTACTGATTGAAGGAACCCAAGATAAGTAGAAGTTGCATCTGCTCACAAACGAGGCCCTGTCCGTAGCTTCTTTCCAAGGCTTCTCTCCACTGGCATCCCTCTGTTGCTAGTGAGGGTTTGCAATGAAATAGAAGTTTCTCAAACATGCGTCACTAAAGAAGCTTTTCTGCTCAAATAATGCTGCTTGTGACTCCGTCAGGTGTAAAATATCCTTTAACACCGAGACACACCACTTACACACGAGTCTTCTGGGTTGCTGGAGCTGTCTTAGAAGGCCTGACCTATGACTCTCCTTATACATATGCACTCTCTCAGAAAAGGCCTCTGCATCATCTGTTTTCTGCCAACAACCTACAGATGCTACAAGTGCAAAGACTTCCAGCATCACATTGCAGTACAGAAATCTCTGAGCCTCATCAGGGAGCCCCCACTCTTCCTCAGAGAAGGTAATGGCCACGTCCTCAAAGTTCCTATCTGTTCTGGACCCTGAGACCTGGGCTGCAGGACCTGAGAGGCGCCCACACCTGAAGCTGGAGGGTTAAATTGGGTGAAGCTGAGTTGAACTCTGTAAGCAGAAAGGTGTCTGGGAGGCACAGAAGCCCCAATCCCGCATGTTGCAGCTCAACAAACCTCAGACACACAGTGGGGACTCTGCTTCCTCCTACTCATGATCCTCTGCGCATTTTTAATCTGATTTTTTTGGGGGGATGTTAAGTTGTATGAGTTCCTTATATACTTTGGAGATTAACCCCTTCTTGGATGTATCATTGGTGAATGACTTCTCCCATTCATTAAGTTGTGTTTCCATTTTGTTGGTTTTCTTTGCTGTGCAAAAGCTTTTTAGTTTGATGTATTCCCATTGCTTAATTTTTTCTTTTGTCTAAGGCAGTGGTTCTCAACCTTCTGGCCCTTTAAATACAGTTCCTCATGTTGTGACCCAACCATAAAATTATTTTCGTTGCTACTTCATAACTGTAATGTTGCTACTGTTATGAATCATAACGTAAATATCTGAAATGCAGGATGGTCTTAGGCGACCCCTGTGAAAGGGTCGTTTGACCGCCAAAGGGGTCATGACCCACAGGTTGAGAACCGCTAGTCTAAGGGAATATTCAAAAATATTAATAAGGGTGATGTCAAAGAGTTTACTATCTGTTTTCTTCTATGATTTGGGATCTTGCTTAAGTCTTTAATTCATTTGGGATTTCTTTTTGTATGCAGTGTAAGAAAGTGACACAATTTAATTCTTTTGCATATATCTGTCCAGTTTTCACAATACCATTGGTTGAAGAGACTGTCTTTACCCCATTGTATATTATGCGCCCTTTGTCAGAGAATAATTGATCATATAGGCATGGGTTTATTTATGGGCTCTCTATTCTATTCCATTGACCTATGTGTCTTTTTTATGCCAGTATCATGCTCTTTTTATTACTATAGCCTAGTAGCATGTTTGATAGCAGGTAGGGTGACATTT
The DNA here is from genome assembly GCF_000147115.1 of Myotis lucifugus. Taxonomy (NCBI): domain Eukaryota; kingdom Metazoa; phylum Chordata; class Mammalia; order Chiroptera; family Vespertilionidae; genus Myotis; species Myotis lucifugus. Next base: position 20,189 of record NW_005871802.1, on the reverse strand, counting down.
CCAACTTTGTTCTACTTTCTCAGAAGTGCTTTGGCTATTCGAAGCCTTTTGTGGTTCCATGTAATTTTTAGGATTATTTGTTCTAGCTCTGTGAAAAATGCCATTTATATTTTGATGGGGATTGCATTGAATCTGTAGATTGCTTTGAATAGCATGGACATTTTAATGGTCAATTCTCCCTATCCATGAGCATGGTATATGCTTCCATTTATTTGTATCTTCTTTAGTTTCCTTTTCAGTGCCTCTAGTTTTCCAAGTACAGGTCTTTGACCTCCTTGGTTAAATTTACTCCTACGTATTTTATTCTTTCTGATGCAAAAGTAAATGGGATTGTTTTCTTTAATTTCTCTTGCTGAAAGTTCATTATTGGCATCTAAAAATTAATTTCTAAATATTAATTCTGTATCCTGCTACTTTAACAAATTCAATTATTAGTCCTAATAGCTTGTTGGTGAAATCTTTAGAGTTCTATATAGTATCATAATGACAGTTTTAATTCTTCCTTTCCAACTCGAATGCCTTTTATTTTTGGTCTGATTGCTGTGGCTAGGACTTCCAATACTATATATATATATAAAAGCCTAAACGACCGTTACAACCAGTTGACCAAACAACCAGTCAACAACCAGTCACTATGACATGCACTGACCACTAGGGGGCAGACGATCAACACAGGTGCTGCCCCCTGGTGGTCAGTGCGCTCCCACGGCTGGCCAACCTCCCGCCCGCCGGGTGGTCAGTGCACTCCCACGGCCAAACTCCCACAGCCAGCCAACCTCCCGCAGTCCCTCCACCCCAGCCGGCCAGTGCACTCCCACAGCCAAACTCCCGCAGCCGGCCAACCTCCTGTGGTCAGCCAACCTCCTGTGGTCCCTCCCCCCGGCCCTGATGGCTGGACAAGCCAAGGGACCCCACCCATGCACTGGGCCTCCAGTGTTGAATAAAAGTGGTGAAAGCGGACAACCCTGTTTTGTTCCTGATCTTCAAAAAAAAAAATTTTTTTTTAGCTTTTCACCATTGAGAATGTTAGCTGTGGGCTTGTCATGCAAGGCCTTTATTAGGTTGAGGTATGTTCAGGCTGGGCGCATGAGTTGGGAAGGCATTGTCTCTAGGAGTCACCAGGATGGGGTGAATGGTGTCAGCCAGGTTAATGGAGAGCTACCATTTGGCCCCAGCCTGCATCTCCCAGCTGGGTGGGAAAAGGGCTCAACAGAAGGACATTGTTGCCTGCCAGTGCTTTGGTCCCTGGAGAGAGCTGCCCTCCAGCCCTTGCTCTGAAGCTAGTCAACTCAGTTCCTCCCTCATATTTCCCTGATGCTTTTTTGAGCTGTTCCGCCTGTGCTCAGGTCCAAAGGGACTGAGTCTGTGAGCAAGTGAGTTTGTGCACAGCTCCTCAAGAGGATCACCTGGTTCTCCAGCAGCACTCCATCTCACTCAGTGCAATTCCTGTTGGTTTTCACAGCAAGATGTTATGGAGCCTCCTCTTCCTTACAGTGGTGTCCTAGGATGGGGAGTCTGATCTGGGGCTGGCACCTCTTGTATCATAGCTGAGATATCTCTCCTGATTCTTAAAGAATCGCCACACTGTAGGTGTGGGACCGGCCCATTCTGTGTCTCCACCCCTATAGTCTTGTGTGGCTTCTTTATATATCATTAGTTATACGACTTTTGTTCAGCTAGTCTTTATGTGGTTCTCAGTTGTGAGAGGAGGCAAGCATAGTGGTTACCTACTCTGCTTCTTGACATCAGATTTTAAAATATACTATTTAACAAAGTTCAAATATACAATACTAGCGGCCCAATGCACAAAATTCCTGTGAGGGTAGGCCTTCGCAGCCGCGACGGCTGCCTTGATCCCTCGCAGCAGAGGCGGCTGCAGCCCCGGCTTCATCCAGACCTTCTTTCCACTGCCCAATCTAATTAGCATATTAGCTCTTTATTATATAGGATAGTATTAATTATAGTCAACATGCTGTACATTACATATCCATGACTTGTTTATTTTAACTGGAAGTTGGCACATCTGACCCCCTAATCATTTTACCCATTCTCACCTCCCACCTGTGGGGACCATATTGTATTGGGGTACATTCCCCCCATACCCCATTTTTTGAGAGTTTTACCATGAAAATAACTTGAATTTTGCATGTATTAAAATACGCAATTTTTATCTTTCATTTTATTATTGTGACGCATCACATCAATGATTTGTGGGTGGTGAACCATTCTTGCATCCCTTGAATAATCATGATATGTGATCCTTTCAATGTAGTGTTGAATTTGGTTTCCTAATATTTGGTTGAGGCTTTTTGTATCTATGTTCAATGGGAGATATTGTTCTGCATTTTCTTTTCTCCATAGTATCCTTGCCTGGTTTTGGTATTGAGTAATGCTGTAAAACGAGTTTGAGAGAGATCCCTCCTCTTATACTATTTGCAAAAGTTTGGGACTGGTATTCATTCTTCTTTAAATGATTTGTAGAATTGGCTAGCGAAGCCATTGGAATTTTAAGAGATTTTTGTTCATTGATTTAATCTCTGTTTTAGTGATTGGTCTGTTCAAATTTTGAATTTATGATTCTGTCTTGGTAGTTCGTATGTTTCTAGGAATTTGTCCATTTCTTCTAGGTTGTTCAATTTATTGGCCTATAATTGATTGTTCATAGTAGTGTCTTATGATCCTTTCTATTTGGTATCAGTTGTAACATCTCCTCTTTCATCTCTGATTTCATGTATTTTAGTCCTCCTCTTTTCTTGGTAAGTCTAGCTAAAGGTTTGCCTTTATCTTTTTAAAAACCCAACATTGTTTTATTGATCTTTTCTACTGTCTTTTAGTCTCTATCTCATTTATTTCCACTCTGATCTTTATTTCCTTCCTCCAATTAACTTTGTGCTTCGTTCTTTCTACTTCTTTTGGGGTGTAAAGTTAGGTTGTTTATTTGAGATCTTGTTCCTTGATGTAGGCATTTATTGCTACAGTTATCTCTTAAAACTGATTTTGCTGCATCTCATAAGGTTTGGTATATTGTTTTCATTTTCAGTTGTCTCAATATATATTTTAATTTTTTTATTTGTTCTTTGATGTGTAATATGTTTAGGAGCACATGGTCTAATTCACATATTTGTGCATTTTCCCATTTTCTTCTTGTAAATGATTTCTAGTTTCATATAATTGTGGTCAGGAAAGATGGCTAACATCATTTCAGTCTTTTTAAGTTTATTAAGACTTGTTTTGTGGCTGACTATAAGATCTGTCCTGGAGAGAGTTCCATGTGTGCTTTAAAATAATGGGTATTCAATTGCTTTTGTGTGGAATGTCCTGTATATGGTAAGTCCATGTAGTCTAATGTATTTTTTAAGGCCAACGTTTCCTTCTTGATTTTCTGTCTGGATAATCCATTCCTGAAAGTGAGATATTAAAGTTCTCTACCATTACTGTATTTCTAAGTATTTCTCCCTTTAGGTTTGTTCATACTTGCTTTATATATTTAGGTGTTCCTGTGTAGATTTTATATCGTCTTATTGTTAAATGTTACATCTTCTTATTGTATTGACCCCTTTTAATTATGTAATGACCTTCTTTGTCTTTTTTACAGTCTTTACCATATAGTCTTATTTGGTTTGATGTAAGTGGAGCTACCAAAGTTTTCTTTTGGTATCCATTTGCAGGGAATTATCTTTTTCCATCCCTTCACTTTCAGACTGTCTGTGTCCTTACAACTTAAGTGAGTCTCCAGTAGGCATATAGATGAGTCTTTAAAAATAAAAATCCAGGGGGGGAGGGTTCAGGAGCGGGCTGGAAGAGGTTTATGGGAGGAAAAGGAGGAGGCCCTATCTAATACTTTCAACAATAAAGATTTTAAAAAAAATCTATTCAGCTACTCTGTCATCTTGGTGGGAGAATTTAGTCCTTTTACAAATAATTATAAGTATATACCTATTGCCATTAAAAATACTTAGTAGGTGTTTTATAGGTCTTCTGTTCCCTTTTTCTTCTCTTGTGCTCCTCCTGTGTGGTTTTATAATTTCTTAGCGGTATGCTTAGAGTCCTTTGTATCTTTTGTGTATCTACTATAAGCTTATCTTTGTGGTGCCATGAGGATTATTTACATAAGACACCTTAAGTTTTAACACATTCTAAAGCCCTACATTTTTCTTCCCTACTGTTTTGTTTTTGATGTCACAATTTCTATCTTTTTATCCTGAAGAAATTATTAGTTATATTTTGACTACTTTTGCTTTTTAACCTTCATATTATCTTTATGTGATTAATCCACCACCTTTACAATGTTAGATTATTCTGTATATTACCATATATTTGCCTTTACCAGTGAGATTTCATCTTTTATATGTGGTCCTATTACCAATTAGCACCCCTTTGTTTCAACTTAAAGATGTCCCTTTATCATTTCTTGTAAGGCTGGTGTAGAGACAATTAACTCCTTTAGCTTTTGTTTGTCTGGAAAACTCATTTCTCCTTTAACTGTGAATGACAGCTTTGTTGGGTATTCTGGTAGTAAGTTTTTTTTTTTCCTTCAGTATTTTTTTTTAAATCAAAATGTGAAATTATGGTTGACATATAATGTATTTCAGGGGTACAACATAGTGCTTCAACATTTATATACCTTATGGAGTGATCATCACAATATATATAGTAACCATCTGTCACCATATATTATTACAATATTAGCTATATTTAAGTTGTACATTACATTCCTGTGACTTATTTTATGACTGAGTTTGTCATAATTCCTTTCGTCCTTTCTGCTATATTTTGAGCCAATCCCTTTTGGACTGCAAAGTTTTTGCTGATGTCTTATGAGGTTTCCTCATTGTCTTTAGCTTTTGATAATTTAATTACAATATATCTTGGTGTGGGTTTCTTTGGGTGTTTCTTATTTGGAACTCCCAGCACCCTGGATCTGGAGGCTATTTCCTTCCCCAGGTTATTGAAGTTTTCAGTCATTATTCTTCAAATAAGTTTTCTGCCCCTTTTCCTCCTCTCTTGGGACCCCTGTACCAATGCAAATGTTGGTCTATTTGATGGTGTTCCGTAAGTGCCTTAAGCTACCTTCACTTCTTTCTTCTTCATTCTTCATTTTTGCTGCTCTGATTTTCACTGTCCTGTCTTTATTTTTTTTTAAGGTTTTGAATACATTTCTATTGATTTCAGAGAGGAAGGGAGAGGGATAGAGAGATAGAAACATCAATGATAAAAGAGAATCATTAATTGGCTGCCTCCTGCACTATTGTGCCCATAACCTGGGCATGTACCTGGACCATGAATCAAACCATTACCTCCTGGTTCATAGGTTGATGCTCAACTATTGACCCACACCAGCCGGGCCACTGTCCTATCCTTGAATTCACTCATCTTTTCTTCCCCTCTATGAACACCTCGATTGTATTTTTCAGTGTAGTAATTGTAGTCTTCAGTTCTGTGACTTTTATTTGGTACTTTATTATAATTTTACTTTGTTCATTCGCTTCTCCAAAGCTTGGTGAGTACCTTTATGACTATTATTTGAACTCTTTAACAGATAAATCACTTATCTCTGTTTCCTGAAGATCTTTTCCAAAGGCTTTATTTTGTTCTTTCTTTTGGAATATATTTCACTATTTTTTTTATTTTTTCCTGACTCTCTGTGTTAGTTTCTATACATTGGATAAAAGAGCCACCTGCCACAGTCTTGAAGGAGGGTGTCATCATGTAGATGAAGCTGTCATTCAACTCTGTCCTAGTTCTTGGTTTTCTCTTATAAATTGTTGTAATTGTCTGAACAACCTATTTTATTTTTAGTGGTTTCCATTAGTTGGGAGTGTGTCGAGACCTGGAGACCTGTCAGTTTCTCAAAGGGGAGGATCTCAGTACGTAGATTCAGATAGACGGGAAGCCAGTCAGTCACGCAGCAGCTATATATATATACTGTCCAGTGGGCTACCAAGGCAATATATATTTGGGTGCAGCCACAAAAATAGAGGTGCCAAATGAGGGTACAAGCTCCTTTCTGGAAGGTATTGGCAAGTTGTAGCAAGGCGAGAGGAAGAGTGTAAAGATAGCTCTCACCACCCTTGTCCCTGGAGAGTATTTCAGTAGGCTCCTAGATGTGTGTTGTATTAGATGCCTGCCCCTCAGGCCAATGCTTAAAGATAAGCCAAGTTCTTTCACAGAAAGCCTGGGTGCTGCCTCTGCATTGAGCCCTGGGGTGGGTGTATGCACTCGGCCTGTAGGGCTGTTTCTTGGTTTGCTAGAGCCTCCTGGGTCTCGGGGACACAAGCCCCATTACCTTACAAAGCAAAGGTCTGGAGGTTCATCTCTGAGGTGCAGGTCTTAAAAGTTAGAGTACCCAATGTGGGTTTCAAGCTCTTTACTCCTCAGGGAAAAGATCCGGTTTTTGAGCTCCCTCTGGATTGTAGGTTGCTAGCTGGAGGTGGAGGTTTTTAGTGAGATTTTGTCTCAGCTTGCTTTGATGTGTAGGAGTTGTTCAGCTAGTTGCTTTTTTGTTTTGTTTCTCTGCCACCACTCCTACCCCCAGAGGAAATTGTTCTATACGTAGCTAAAGATTTAGTGTGTCCATGGCAGGAGGTGAACTTTGTAGTCACAATCTGATTGCCAGTGGTTGAGCCCCATAGATTCTGCCCTGAAATCTCCAACAAGTGAGACTGTGGGCCTCCTGGGAAGCAACCCACAGTGGTGGGCAAGCTGGATGTTCACCTTGGGCTCTTTTTCCCACTGGAGAAAATGTAGGCCGCAGGGTACCCTTTGGTGCAGCGCTATACCGGCCTGTGGGAGGCAATGCTGTCAGAGTGTGGCTGCTCCTCTTACCCTTTTAATGCAGTGCTTCTTGGTCTCTGTGGGACAAAAGAGTACTTCAGACTCACCTGTGTTTTGACATTTTTCACAATTGCCTTGTTTATGAATTGTTGGTTGCTAATTGGTCTTTTTGTGAGGGAACTCAAGTCAGAACAACCAATGTTGCCATCTAGATAACATCTTCATTTAGCATTTTACTATGAAACTGAAATCGATCACCTTCTCTATGAATCAAAGATATTTTTAAAATCCTACTGCATTTTTTGCTTTAGCAAATAAAACAGTCAAAATTAGAAAACGTATTGCAATAATCGTCCCAAAAGGTATCTACACACCTTAACAGCTAATAGCTCAATTTTGAAAATGAAATGTATTTTAATAAACACTACCTTTATAATTATTCAAACTGTGTACACAATTTTGTGACACCATACTAGTATATGTAATTTTTCAATAAATACATATGTAACATTAATTAATCACATTTATAGCACTACAAAATAATTGTCATTAGGCTATATGTAATACAGTATATATAACAAGAAAGCAAATTTTCTACATATTTATCCACAACTTACAACTATTTTCTAAATAGGCATTAAAAAGTGACACACAAGGGTGGGTTCTGGATAAATAGTGATGCACTATGATACCTTAACTCTATTGTGGATGATTATTTCTCGGTATGCAATGTGTTTTTAAGAGAAGTCCACAAATAAAAGAGTAAGAATGAGAAATAAATTCCATTCATCTTGACATGATTAAATAGACCTAGGGTTTCTCTGTGGAATTCAGGTCAATCATAAAGCTTGCATGGATGTGGTAATTTTTATTTGCAAAGAATATTTAACTTACACTGATTTAGACTGAATATGTGCCACCCTCTTACCCCTTCATATGTTGAAGCCCTAACTCAAAGTGAGGCTGTATTTAGGGTAAGGAACTAGTTAAGCCTATATGAGGTCCCAAGGGTGAGACCCCAAACATAATTAGATGATGATTGGATTAGTGTTCTTAAAAGAGGCACCAGAGAGCTTTCTCTCTCTCTATTTTCCCTTTTCCACCCTGCAGTGCACACACTGAGGAAAGGCCCTCTACAAGCCAGGATGAGAACTCTCACTAGAAAATGAATCAGCTGGAACTTCAATCTTGAAATCCTAGCCTCCAAAATATGAGAAAATTAGTTTGTTTGTCTTTTAAGCCTCCCAGTTTGAAATTTTGCTGTGTCAGACCAAACCGAATAATACACTGTTCAAGCAAAGTTAAATATCAGCACCAAGGCTAGTCCCCAAACTACATCATCATGCCCTTCTGCCATTTTTTATTTCCATTAATTCATCTGTTTGTGATTAAGAACAGTAATGATATTACTAGTGCTAGGCACATAAGAACATGACACAAGTTGTTTCTCTATTTCTTCACATATAAGGCAAACCAATCTTCAGGTATTTGAGATTTAAAGTCATTTTTCTCTGAAAAGCTATATATTTATTATTAATAAGATCAATATAAAATGGAAACACTTTACAAAGTAAGTTTTGCTAGGGATGACAAAACTACAGCAAACTGGAGGTACTTCAAAGTGAAGAACTATACAAATATGTACATGTGATTTACTACTTTACCTGTTGAAGTTCTTGCTCTCGTTGTTTATGTCTCATTTCCATCTGTTTAATTTTCTTTTCTAAGCCCATGAAATGTTTCATCTCTGGTGTATGGGTTTCTTTGGCCTCTCTCAATTCTTCTAAGAGTTTTGTAATCTAAAATTGAGG
>NW_005871802.1:9590-11504 GCF_000147115.1 Myotis lucifugus | reverse complement strand
GTTTCAGATAATTGGCCCAGCTTTTCCTCCCACTTATGCCAGGCTGGTTTATGTCATTCAAAATTAAGCTGGGCACTTATTTTTGTTATAAAGTATTTGTTAATAGAGTGATTACTTTTAAGATTAAGTAATACAGAAACAGTTCAGTAAATATGGATCCTTCTTTTTTCAACTCCCTATAATCCTATTTGTACTTCTCTTCTGGCTCTTATCATTTTATAATTCATTCCACAAATAAACGTATGCATATGAAATAGAGATAATGAAGTAATAAACTTTCTGTGCTTGCTGCTGTCTTAGGTTGCAAAGATGAAAGACACATGGGGAATTGCAGTTTAGTGCAGTACCTCTTTTTTCTGATTATAGCACACAGAGAAAGTGGTAATATTTTATGTCACCAGGGAGTTAAATGGAGGGGATCTGAAGGATCTTTATATTGGGTTTGGTGGAACAATTACTTCTATTTCTTTATATCACCTAATTATAATTTGCTAATATCAAAAGACAAAATAATTAACAAACAAATGAAAATAGATAAAATTAACAAATTCAATTGTTTTACATGGAAACACCCACTACCTAATATCATTGACAATACTAAACATACACACTTCCTAAATTAGTTTTAAAAATGTGAAAATACAAGCAAATTGAGTCAAAGGCGAATCAAAATATTTTTAAATAGATATGTAGACTTTAATTGGATGATCTGCAGGAAGATCAGCAGAAATTTAGTTCAAAATAAAAAATACAGAAAATTTCTCTTCATTTGTATCTACTTAAATGCACCTTTAAGGGTATAATTAAAGTTGAATACTTATTTTTATAAAATTCTTGCATTTTGGTGAATAATCCTATGTTGGTAACTGGATACATAAGCAAAGATTGATCAAAAGTGCTTCCTGTTACTTAGAAAAAACTGGTAACGACCTCAATGTCCAACGATAGGGCTTGGTTACCTCAGGCAAGTTATTTAATTTTTCTTAGCATCAGTGTCTTTATAAAATGGTAATAATAGTGCCTAAGCTTTGGGGTTATTGTGAAGAACCACATAGAGCTCATATCACAGTGACTAGTATATACTTAAAAATTGATAACTCTTATTGTTATGAGTTTTTGAAAAAAATCTATTTCCTGTAGTTATATTATTGGTGATCTAGCACCATTGTGATGATTACTTTACCTATTTACTAACTAAATTAGTCTTAGTACTTAATGCAGAAATGGCTTTAACCATCTAATTTTACCTACTAAAAATCTACCCAAAAAATATCAATATCTGGGGAAAGCAGGTTTCCATAAACAAGATATTAATATTATCTTGACTGCGATATTTTCAGGTTATGTCTATTTGTACATTTAAGTTAAAAATTAATGCAGAAATATGAATATGATTGAAATGGCTAAGATAAACTTATGTTAGCCCAATATTTTCGTGATTTCTTACCTCTTTCTGTAGGATTTCTTCTCGAACTTGAGAAACTATAAGAGATTCTTGTTTATCTTGTAGCTCATTAACTTGATTTTGGAAATGTTTTATAAGTACCTAGAAAATTATGATAGAAGTTCTGAGTTAAGAAAGTTCTTCCTTGAACATTATTTGAAAAATATAAGAAAGCCAATTAATGACTTTTGTTTATGCTAAAAACATAAAGATCCTAATATTTTAAAATTACAAAGTTCTAACATAGAAATAGGTTGCCACAGGAATTAAGTTCATTGAATTAAACTCATGGAATAAATTCATTATTTTGTTTCTTTCAACATTTAATATAAAGCATCACATATTACAAATTAATGACTATGTAACTACATGGCTTTTTTATCTCTAGTATTTTTCTCCTGAAGGCTTTAAGATAAACTTCTAAAAAGTGTAAGCATTCTTCTCTGGCTGGTGTGGCTCAGTTGGTTGGA
>NW_005871802.1:0-8890 GCF_000147115.1 Myotis lucifugus | reverse complement strand
AATGAACATTCCTGTATTTTCATCTTGAATTACCAACTGTTAACATTTTGTCACATTTTTTTTTTTTGGATACACCATTTGAAAGTAAGCTGCACATTCTATTTTAATGCTGTTTTTTTTCTTTATTGATTAAGTTATTACATATATGTCCTTATTCCCCCAATGGCCCCCAACCCCCCTGGTGTCTGTGTCCACTGGTTAGGCTTATATGCATGCATACAAGTCCTTTGGTTGATCTCTCTCCCTTACCCCCACCATCCCCTACCTTCCTAATGCTATGTGTTTTGTTTTGTTTTTTCAACTTACTAACACCATAGAAGAAGGGCCACAGGGTCGATATTCATAGGTATCTGAGTAGATATACACAGTAAGACACTTTTGAGGAAATGTATACCCTGTCAGCATACCCTGTCATAATTTTAAAAAGACTATTTTAGATCTCTCTGTTCATTATTTTATCCCAGGTGCCTATCTATAGACCCAGAATCATTATTTGTTTAATGAATAAAAGGTAATGGGGCAAGAATGACCAGGACAATTACTTGTCAGTTGGGACTTGGGGTAAAGGGAGGTGTTTAACATTCAAGTTCAGGTACTAAGGTTCCAATCACATTAGACACAGCCCTCACCCACCTATTAACACCTACTTAGAAGATCTACTTGAGAAATGTAGGGATGAAACTGTGTCAGTAAAACACTTAGAGTATAACTTTAAATAAACATATGGCAATGGCATCCTCATAAACATAAAATCAAGCCAACAACACCATTTCTATTACCAACATACCAAAGTGAAGTTAAAATATTTCCAAATTAATGTTCTGTTAACAGCACTGAAAAAAAAAAATCACATTGAAGTCTAAGAAAGTTTGTTACAGTCACCTACCTCTTGAGTTGCTATTTTACGATTTAATTCAGCTACTTTGGAAGAGGAATTTTCTACTGCGTTTTGGCAAAGGAGTTTCTCTATTTCCCTCTGATGAGATGCTTTGAGAGATGTGATGTGTGCTGCAGTGTCTTCCTTGACCCTTTAGAGCAAATGAAAGAAAACCACACATAAAAGCAGCTCTTCAACCGTTAATTCAGAAGCTAGCACAACAGCAGTGTAAGAAGCAAAGGGAGAGAGGGCACCAGTATCCACTGCATTGTGCTAGGGGACTCACACATTACTTACTGCCTAGAACCACTCACGAGCTCACAATTATTGACTGAGTTTAGGAGAGAGGAATGTATCTAGGATCCAGATCAATAAGCTGCAGACCTGTGGTTCGAGCTAGCACATCTGAACCTTAGAATCCAGGGCAGGCCTTCCACTCTACCCCCAGTGTGGGGCTGCACTTTCTGAGGGAATTGAATGTTCTAAATGTTCTGTTTGGATTTAAGGCAGAGGGTCTGCCTTGTCTTTTAATTAAGACTAAGATTTCTTGACCAGATTGTTATTTGGATAATCACAACTGTTCCCTTGAAAAACTCCAATGCTTTGTCTTGGCAACATTCTCCAGTTTCTGGCCTATGCGTATGACTCTGGGCTAGTTGCATGTTGCGAGAATAAAATTATTTTTACAGTAATTCTCAGGACACAGGATAACTGAACTTAGTTTGCACTGTTAAGTATGAGAGACAATTCATTTGTCTCTGTGACAAAATTTATGCATTCAGAGGCAGTTTAGTAAATGGTGCAGTTACAACTAAAGAGCTGATGCATTACTTATAGCTAAGTATTTCCTCTCTTATTGGAAATATTATTTGAAAATGACAGGATTTTAATCAAAGCAGATATTTAGTAAATCACTGTTGATACCTATTAACATAATAATTCCAAAACTACAAACAAATATATATCAGTTGCTCATTTGATTATATGAAAATCTCTTAAGTGGAAACTATGTGATTAGGGTCCTAAGAAAAGCATAAAAATCTGAAGCACCCATGGTATAGTGCTCATAATAAAAAACTGCCTGAATCTGGGACCAGGGAAGGTTATATCTCGATTCTCAGACCCAGAGCTGTCTGAGAAACATTAACAATACTCAAAAATTATAAATGTGTATAGAAAAATTTATAGAAAGCAAACCCTGAATTTTAAATTATTTCTAGGAAAGAATGTGATTATTTACAAATAGCTTCACTGATACTATCACATTCGGGACTATAGAAAAAAAGTTTCAACTTGGAAGCAATATGGTTACCATGACGACTCAATGAGAGGTCACCACCAATCAATCAATAAACCTCAACATGTTAGGTATTATCTGTGCTCATTCTGCTTCCTATGCTCATTCTGCCTATATTCTACCAGGACCTACCTCTTCCTTAATTCAAGTACTCATTACACACTGTGATGCCTCCAACTCTGTGTTCCTTGAGTAGTCAAATGTATTGACATCCTAATCTTCGAAGCGCGTTACTGTATATTCAATATATAATTTATATATTGCTTCATAAACATTAAATTAGCCCTAACCGGTTTGGCTCAGTGGATAGAGCGTCGGCCTGAAGGGTCCCAGGTTCGATTCTGGTCAAGGGCATGTACCTTGGTTTCGGGCACATCCCCAGTTGGGGGTGTGCAGGAGGCAGCTGATCGATGTTTCTCTCCCATCGATGTTTCTGAGTCTCTATCCCTCCCCCTTCCTCTCTCTAAAAATCAATAAAAATATATTTTAAAAAAATTAAATTACATTTTTGTACACCTGAAGACTTATTTTAACTCTCACACTCAAAGATTTGTGTTTACAGGTTGTAAAAGAAGTATAATCCTAAATCAGTTCTCAAGGAGCTACAAGATAGAGTTATGATTAGTGTTTCGTGGTATATAAATTACATAAGAGCTCAAAGGCAGAGGCAGGCAATTTCCTGGGAAGGTCTAGGAAATATTTTGTGGAAGAGGCAGGACTTGAAACATGAACAAGCAAAAGGCAGTGAAGAAATTCAGCAAGTCAGGCTTAGAAAGTCTGATTTTTGAGGAGGGAGAATAAAGAGAAGTCATGAGTCAATTAAAATGAACAGAAAAAAAATTTTTAGTCAGAGTGGCCAAATCATGGAGGTTAAGGGAGGGAACCACTCAAGAAAGCAGTACGGTGGACAATGTCAAGGACAACGAGGATGGAGACAACCCCACTGGTCTGGGAAAAGTCATTACTGAGAGACCAGGTTTGAAAGAATGATGAGAGCCACATGGGGAAAAAAGAAGAGGCTACTTGTGGGAAACCGGTACAGAAAGACAGAAAGGGGACCAGAACTTGGTGTGATCAGGCGAAAAAATCTGAGCATGTTGGAAACCTCAGAGGAAAGACAGCGATAGTACTTGGAGATTCTGAGGAGGAAAGAGATGAATGGATGTGACCACAAGATTAATTTGGAAGAGTTATTTTGGAAAAAAGGACCCTGTCCTCTTAGAATGTCACCCCTTTTTCCTAATAGCTGTTTTTGACAGTAATCTACCTATGGCAATCACAAATAATGATATTCATTTGCAAGAAGGCCCACTAGCACCATTTGAATTCTTGCAGAAAGAAGACAAGATTGGTCAGCCCAGGACATGGTGTGGGTTCACATGGAGATTCAGGTTCATCAGAATCTGGTTCCAAAATGAAACAGATCTATGCTAAGCAATGTAATACAATTTCTTAAAATTCAGTTCAGGGTATAACTAATTATCTAGAGGAAATACATCTTATAATTTAAAAACTTATCTTTTTGTCTCCACATATTAACAAATTCACATTTTACCTTTTCATGGAATTCTCAAACTGGTTCATAGCTATGTCAGATTTCATCTTCAACTCATTCCTCTCCACGATTACTTTCTCCAGTTCATTTTTCAATCTGCAGTTTTCTTGCAAAACCTCTGAAATGTGGGAATCAGTGAAAGTATGTGGTTGGTAAAGCTTGCCATCCAGGGTTCCAGGGAAGGAGTTGGCACTTCCTTTACCTGCGTGCGAAACTTCCTTCTTTGCCCTTTTTGCAGTCATTTCCTCCCTCCCCTTGGAGTGCTGACTGGATAGCATCATTCTTCTCTCCTTCTGAAGCTTCTCCACAGTTTTCGAAAGGTCTTGTATTTCTCTCCCCTTTGCCGCCAGCTCCTCATTGAGTCTTGCCAGTTTAGCTTTAGCATGAGCCTGTTCCACCTGGAATTCGATAGACTGGAAATCTTTATCATCTCTATTTTTCTTGAGTTCTAACTCAGCATTCTGTTGTTTAAACGTGTCTATTTCAGCTTCAAGGTTTCTTACAGTGATTTCATGGGCTTCCTTAATGTCGTGAAGTTCTTTCTCCAGTGCTTTAACCCTGGAGGAGTTGTCATGTTGGTTCTGGGATGCTGCCTTCAATTTGTGGGCAAGCAGCTGCTCCTGTTCCTCTAGTCTCTGTTCATACTGAATCTGAAGAAAAGAATCCATGTAATGTCAAACCACTGCTAAATATTTCATTAGTTACTGAAGCCCTGTATCCTACCAGGACCTACCAATTCTCTTATACAGGCACTTATTACACACTGTGATGCCTCCAACTCGGTGTTCCTTGAGTCAAATGCATCGAAGTCCTAATCTTTGAAGGGCATAACATTATATAGTCTCAAAATATGTTACACAATTTCAGAATTAATGTTGCTTCATAAACATTAACTTACACATGTTTTTGTATCCCCAGTGCTTATATTAAACCTTATAATCAAAGCTATTATTGTATACCCTTCTCTATGCAAATTGACAAACTATATACTCTTTGAGGATAAACAGGAAAAGCGATTGGGGATACTGAAGTCTTTAAGGTATAGAACATTTTCAGCTTCCTAATAGCAATTTAGAAATCTCATATGGAGTTAAGTAAGTTAGGTTAAAATTTGTATCCTGGAGATTTTTATTATAAATGAAATAACCTCAATAGTTTACTCTGTGGAAAGAGGCACTGTTAGTGTTTGCTCATTCATTCAATGAATATTTATTTTGCTATCACTGCTTGCCAGGCACTGGGCCAGATTCTAGGGATAGAGAAATGCTGGGGTCCAGCCCCGGGGGTCCAGGGGTTCCCAAAGGTGTGGACAGAGTCGGCGAAGATGTTTTACACGGAGACAGTGTTCAGAACCCTCTAGCTCTCTTTAGTCTCCGTGGATCTTCCCTGTGCCTGGCTGAGGCCACAGAGAAAGATCCCAAGGCAAGCTGAGCCTTTATTTTATAGTGAGAGGTAAACAAGGTAGTGGTTTCTATAGTTACATAGTTCTTGTGAGTTTCACTTGTTTTGACCATAGTTACACTTCCTGCACTTCCCTCAGCCCATTAGCTTCCCAGATAAGATCTAGAGAGCCTCATAAGGTCAAGCCTAATTATGCTAAGAGGACTGTGTCCTCTAAGCTGGGAATTGTTTGTGACTTTACCAACAGGCCAGTCCAAGGCTTAATCCTATATTGGCTCCCCACAGAGAAACTCAGTTCTTGACTTCAAAAAGTTCACAGCCTGGTGAGGAGAGTGACATGGCAACAGTTCCGATGTCCTATGACCCCTGTAGTAATGGGCCTTTGAACATGCAAATTTCAGTGGAAATATTTTCAAGCATAGCAATTAAAATGTTTTATACTGAATATATATCAGAGATGCTTTATTCTGTCTTTTCATGACTTAATTTACACTGACTCTAGTATCACTGAGAGGGGTTCATGTAAAGATTATCCTGTGCTTGATTATTTCACGTTTGAAATAAGTTACTGAAGGGGGACAAAAAGGTAGGATGAATCTAGGTTGCTTTTGCAGCTGACACTCAAGGTAAAGGTTTTGTGAGAAAGGATGTTTACAGCTATTTGCTAAGATGAGACCTAAGAAGTGTCTGTGCCCTGGTCCATCTCTGAGTCCCATCTTTATGGCACTTACCTTCATTTTCTGAAACTCTTGTTCCATGGTACGAAGGCTTCTCTTTGCTTCTTCATCTTTGCCCTCCAGATCGGCTTCTAGTTTTTTAATTCTTTTTTCCATAAATTCCACTGTGTTTCTATCTACTGTATCACCGGCTGCTGATGCAGCCAATATTAAAGCAGGTAAAGAATTAGGATATCTTCTCTTTAGAATTCCTTCCATTTCCTTAACCTAGTAAAATATTTTTGTATATATGTAAGTTTGCAAATATATAACTAAGCAGTTTAATATAGATTATGCTATATCAGTATGTCTAGATTTCAGAGATACTTATATCATATCTCACGACTGAACTGAATGCACAGAAGCACAAATTAATTTCAAATTTTACATCCTTAGATTGATTAAAAAATCTTACAGTATAATATCTAATTAATTACTGGTGAATTTACAGAAATCCTCTCATATTCATTTGAAACAGATTTTGGGACTATTATACTATTAATAATCAGTCTTTTTGAGGACAAAGAAAGCTCTTTTCCCGCCTTTTTTCTACAGATCTCCTCTAATGGTAGTTATGCTGTCTACTGACTGAAATATTACTTATATGCTCATGAATGTGCAAACTTATTGCAATAAGCATACCCCTTCCTGCAAGAATCTCCATCCTACCCTAACCCCCTCCAAATGAAGTATAACCTATTTTAAAATGACTTCAATTAGGAAGAAGAATTAGGTGACAAAAATGTTCATTTAAAAATGTTCATATAAAAACAACAACATATTATATGGTCTTCCTGGAGAAGAGAATGGCACCAGGGTGCACAGAAATTAGAGTTTGATTTTATATATTCATATGTGTGTATGCCTTCTTTTGTTAACGGTATTATGGTTAAGATATCTTTGGAAAACATATACTAAAACAATATTCTTTTAACAGTTTCCAGTCTCTGAGTATGCAATCAAATAAATAAATAGCACCTAAGAGGCAGTCTGTGCAGCTACAGCACATTTGCTGTTAAGACTGTGCCTCTAGCTTTATAACCTGTGTCAACTCAAAACCTCTGCTGCTTCACTGGCAAAATGGGGATGATAATACCAATTTCATGGCGTTGATACAACTAAGTGAGGAACAAATGACGTTTATTTTGGTAACGGGCTTAGGAGAGTGCCCACCATCTAGGGAGGCTTGATATTACTGTCTTTTATTTTGATCTGGTCTCAAAAACTACCTCCCTTAAGGTAAGATGGGTTGCTGGTGTTCAACATCCTGTTTATAAATTGAATATTGAAGTGTCACATCATTTGCAAAGTTAACAACAGATATTTCCGTTCATAAAAACTGCTTGCACAGTCACAGATGTACCATAAACTGGGATGTATCCAGAGATAAATATTGGTAACCAGATATAAATATTGGTAACTTATTTGTCTACAAAATTGTCAAAGCTTTAATTCCTCTGATATTTAAAACCTAGTCATTTCCATTAGATGTAAGCATATAAGGGTATATACATATACACCAAATGTATTAAAAAGAAAAGATCTAACTTTTGTTTTAACATATTTAATAATGCATTCCTTTAAAATTTTAAGAAATATTTTCAATCTGATTTTGATATCTTGAAATGTATATTTTTACCTTCTTTAATTTTGCTTTTTAATATTCTTTAATCACTGATACTAGTGTGGCTGCCATACAAAGTAAAAATTTTTAAAAAATTTCTCACTGGAATATCTATTAAATAAAAGTATGAACAAATGCACATAATTTGATTTTCACTATAATATACATTTAATTGGCTCCATTTTTACTTATGTGCTATTTAGAAAAGGAGATATATTATTCTGTAATTAAGCTATTTCAGAATATATGGCTCCAAAATGAGCTTGAATATAATATACCTTGATTATAAAATAAGTATTAAGGTTTAACATCATTAAGATAGAAATGTTCATGGGAATAGAATTAATAAGATCTAAAATGTACATGCAGCCAACTATACAAAATACTACTGACAATATTTTAGAAAGATATAATCGAAGATGATACTAAAAGTGTTAATAAAAGAGGAAGGTTATGGGGGGAAAAAGGGACATATGTAATACTTTCAACAACAGAGATTTTTTTAAAAAGAGGGAGGTTACTTTTGTAAAGCATATTTCTGGTCATTATCACCATTTCACATCTTAATTTTGCTATTAAGCATGCTTAATATTTTTCTCACACATTCAGTTCTATATTATTTCTTTTAAAATAAATGTATCTATTAGAGAGGTATTTTCTTTGGTTTTGTTTCTCTCACAAATCTGGATGGCTAATCTAAATCTAAGCACTGAAAAAGAGCCCAGCAATCCTGGTTACTTCAGAATATTTCTAGCTCTTCAGATCACCTTTGTGGTTCCTTTCCGGGAACTGAATCACACTCCAAGTCATACCTTTTAATATAAGAACAGGGCCTATAAAAGTAACAGAGGTAACTTTTTGCTTAGTTTTCCTTCTTCTCATAAAACTGAAATAATATTCAGCTTAGTGATGACCTCACAGTTTGGGGTTTATGATGGAATAATAGCCATACATTTAAGTGTCATTACTTGACTGAAGACTCATGCTCTCCATCAACAGGGCTGGAATATTTTATTTTAATATTTAGGTATGAACAGAAAAAACTAATTATGGAAAGTTTAAAAACAGAAGGAAAACGTTAACTAATAAATATTCCACCCCACAAAACTACTTCAATGAAAAAAATATTTATCATAATAAAAGTCACTATATGATTTTTGAAAAAGGTCCCCCAGTTACACTAACTATGAAATGAGTATTTTTAAGCCTAAATAATGAGTAAGAGCTCAAAATTATCACCAGCTCTTTGGGTGCTGAATGTTCTGTTTCCAGGGAGTCTGGTAATGCTTCCCAGCATTACCAACATGTTCCCAGCTCTACACCGAGTTTCTAAATTCTGCTTCCTCTTCCCTCATGTCTAATAGAGCTGATGTAAAATAACCTGTCCTCAATAGGTCTACCATCCAATGAGGCACACAAG
>NW_005871801.1:250816-271035 GCF_000147115.1 Myotis lucifugus | reverse complement strand
GGGAGATGATGGGTGGTGGAGGGTGGGTTACAGCAGGTGCATACACTCGGCAGTAGTCACTGGGCGGCGTTTGACACAAATGTCCTGTTGGTAAATATGATCTTAAGAATGACAGTAAGCAAATGTTGAAGTCTAGTTCATGATATACGTGCTGAAGTGTTTGCGGGTGAAGTGGACTGGTGTTGCAACTTACTGTGAAATGCATTGGAGAATAAGAGGGACTGTAGAGAGGGAATGGCTATGCGGTCAAGTAAGTCTAGTAAAATGTTCATTGTAGAATGTAGGTAAATATATGAGTGTTCACTAACAATTCTTTCAACTTTGCTTGTAAATTTGAAATTTTTCTGATTTTCCTGAGAGAGGGGCCCTGTGTGACTGCAGAGGCGACAGCCCCTGAATCGTGTGGTTCTGGGAGGCGGCCAATGGGAAGGTCTTCTGAGAGGGCGGCTTTCCGCCTAAAACCAGGCTGCCCGCTGCCTGCCGCGAGAAAGACAGTGCCGCCGCGCACGTCCAGCCGTCCAGCCTGCCACCCCTCCTCCAAGCCTTCCCCTCACTGGCACAGTGCAGTGCTGTGCCCCATGGCCTCCGGCTGTGTAAGAACTAATCTAGAACGGAGGGGTCTGAGGTTTCTGTGCAGCGCGTTATTGTTTCTAAAGGTTCTGAAAGGAGTAATGGAAGAGCTAATCTGGCAGCTGTGGGAGCGCTGGACGAGAAAGGGACAGATCTGCAAAGAGTCTACTGCCACCATGGAGACAGTGAGGGGGCCTCACCTGGCTGTGGGAGGGGCTGATGCCCAGCCCCGAGGTTCCGTGGAACAGGTACACAGCACCCCGGTTCTCCTCTTCCCCCGGGGCCCCGATGGCCACGTCCGTCAGCTTGTCCCCATTCACGTCCCCCATGGCGGTCAGGGCTGCCCCAAAGCGGCCCCAGGGGTGGCCCTGCTCCCCACGGAGAATGGCCCGGCACTGCCACCTGGCCCTCCGCAGAGCAGAAACAGTGCCAGTCCCAACCCGGGCCGCCCCTCCACCCCACATCCAGGCCCCACCCAGCCAGGCCTCCTCAGCCACTCACCCCCCGGGGCGCGGGGCACACAGACACCTGGCCCCCCCGGGTCGGCTCGTAGTAATGGGGAGCCCCGATGAGGACCAGGTCGGAGCTGCCATCTCTGTCCACGTCCACGGAGCAGAGGGAGGCCCCGAAGTAGGAGCCAATCTGAAAGAGACGAGGCCAGGGTCACACCTACAGCAGAGTGGGGGGTTTCTCCCTGTGAAGAGAAACCATGGCTGCTGGGCTGGAGAACGGCTTAGGAGAGGATGTGAGCCTCTCTACTCTCTGTAGTTGATGGCAAATTCTCATTTGAATGCGCTGACAGAGAGAGGAGCAGAGTGACGGGCAGTGGCGAGGATTTTACCCCAAATAGTGTTATAAGGAGATAATTAAGATAACAAAAAAGAAGTCGGACTGGAAAATATAGACAGAAAAGCCTGAAAGAGCAGACAGATCTTCTCAATACATTGGAAGTTTTTGGTCGGGAGCGAGGGGGGGTTGGGGAGGGTTTCAAAGTTGGTAGTCTGGCTAATAAGGAATCAACTAACATGGATTAAAAATATCTATTACTACAGGAATGTTTTTGTGTGATATTGAGAAATAATGTCTACCTTTTAAAAGAATTTTTTTAAAAACCCACAAAAGTATGTTCAATGTCAATGTGTAGAATTCACCCACAGGATTCATCCATTTAGTCATTCACCTATTCATTCATTCATTCAATAAACAAGGGTTTGGAGACGCAGAGCCTTCCAGGGCTCTTGGGCAGCATGGTGGAGCAGAGGGAATAGTAACAGGTAAACAGGGACATGTCTACAGCAATTTTGAACTGAGGCAGGTTCTAGGAAGGAAAACTGCAGGGGACGTCAAGACTGACTTCTGCCCCCAGCATTGAGACAGGCCATGCTGACAGCAACAAAGGCATTTAGCTTCATCAATAGTATTTTTTGTTTGTTTGTTTGTTTTAGGTCAGGTTTATTGGGGTATAATTTACTTACAATAAAATTCAGCCTTCTTAGTGTAGTTTTATGAGTTTTGACAAAACACACAGTCATCTAACTATCATCATGGTCAAGCTATAGATCAGTTGCATCACCCCCAAATACTCCCTCATGCTCCACGGTAATCAACCTCTTCCCTCAACCACCAGCCCCTGGAAACCACTGATCTCTTTCTCTCCCTATAGTTTTGCCTTTTCCAAATGTTATATAAAGGGAATGATATAGTATGTAGCCTTTTGGACTACATACTATATAGTATTTAGCCTTTGGGTGTGGCTTCTTTCACTAGAATAATGCATTTAAGATTCATCCATGGTGTTGCATGTATCAGTAATCCATTCCTTTTTATTTCTGGTTAGTATGCCATCATATCTACCACAATTTGTTTAGCCATTCCAGTTGAGTGACACTTGGGTTGTTCTAGTTTTGCACAAGTATGAATAGAGCCACTAGAAACCTTCACATACAGGTTTCCGTGTAAATATCTGTTCTTATTTCTCCTAGGTTAATAGTAAATACCTAAGAATGGGATTGCTGGCATGGGAACTATATGTTGAACTTTATAAGATACTAGGGACCTGGTGCACGAAATTCGTGCACTTGGGTGGGGGTGCCTCAGCCCTGCCTGCGCCCTCTTGCAGTCTGGGAGCCCTCAGGGGATGTCCGACTGATGGCTTAAGCCTGCTCCCCATGGAAAGTGAGCCTAAGCTGTCAGTTGAACATCCTTAGCACTGCCATGGAGGCAGAAGAGGCTCCCCCCACCACCGCTGCACTTGCCAGCCGTAAGCCCGACTTCTGGCTGAGCGGCCTCCTCCTGTGGGAGTGCACTGACCACCAGGGGGCAGCTCCTGCATTGAGCGTCTGCCCCCTAGAGGTCAGTGCACGTCATAGCAACCTTCAGTTGATTTGCATATTAGCTTTTTATTATATAGGACTGACAAACTGTTTTCCAAAATGGGCATGCCATTTTCCATTCTGACAGCATTGTATGAGTGTTTTAGTTGC
Source organism: Myotis lucifugus (assembly GCF_000147115.1). NCBI lineage: Eukaryota > Metazoa > Chordata > Mammalia > Chiroptera > Vespertilionidae > Myotis > Myotis lucifugus. The sequence goes on along the minus strand of NW_005871801.1, from coordinate 267,982 downwards.
TACATGTCCTTGCCAGTACTTAATATTGCCCGTTTATTTTCATTTTATGCCAACAATTCTAATACATGTACAGTAGTCTCTCATTGCAGTTTTAATTGCCTTCCCTAATGACTAATAGCATGGAACATGTATGTGTTCATGTGCCTATTTCCCATCCATATATCTTCTTTGGTGAGGTGTCTCTTCTAATATTTTGCTTATTTTTTATTAGATTGCTTCTTATTGTTGAAATTTGAGAATCCTTTATATATTCTAGATATATCCTTTGTCAGATATGTAATAAAAAAGGAAGGAAAGCCCTAGCTGGTTTGGCTCAGTGGATAGAGCGTCAGCCTGTGACTGAAAGGTCCTGGATTCGATTCCAGTCAAGGGCACATGCCTGGGTTGCCAGCTCGATCCCCAGTAGGAGATGTGCAGGAGGCAGCCAATCAATGATTCTCTCTCGTCATCGATCTTTCTCTCTCTCCTTCTCCCTTCCTCTCTGAAGTCAATAAAAATATATTTTTTTAAAAAGAAGGAAAATTTACAAATATTTTTTCCAAGTCTGTAGCTTATTGTTCATTCTCTTAACAGTGTCTTTCACATAGCAAAAACTCTTCATTTTAATAAAGGCTTTTTTTTTATCAATGTTTCCTTTATAGATTATATTTATAGTATTATATCTAAGAACTCTGCCTAACATAAGGTCACGAAGATTTCCTTCTATGTTTTTTTCCAAAAGTATTGTAGTTTTAGATTCTACATTTAGCTCTATAATCTATTTTAAATTAATCTTAATATGATATGAGGCATGGGTAGAGGTTTTTGTTTTCTTGGTTTTTATTATACATGTCCAATAGTTCTGGCATCATTGAACTCTCCATTCAATTGTCTTTGTGCCTTTAACAAAATCAATTGACTAGTCCTGGTTGGTGTGGCTCAGTTGGTTGGGCATCATCCCATGCACTGAAAGGTTGCTGGTTTGATTCCTGGTCAGGGGCACATGCTCAGGTTGCAGGCTTGATCCCCAGTAGAGGGCATGCGGGAGGCAGCTGATTGATGTAATGCTCTCACATCATTATTTTCTCTCTCTCTCCTTCCATTCCTCTCTCTCTAAAAAAAATCAATTTAAAAAAATCAACTGACTAAAGGCTTTCAGTCAAGACAGTGGAGTAGCTAAACTGTGTGCTCACCTCCTCCAGTGATCACATCAAAATTACAACTAAACTATAGAAAGCCGTCATTGAGACCACCTTAAGACTAGCTGAACAGAAATCCTATAATTAGGGATACAAAGAAGAAGCAATGTCAAGACTGACATGAGGAGTGGAAAATACAGGAATTGGCAGGTCCAACACCCACAGTGTGGCGATTACGAATTGGGAGAGATATCTTGTCTGTGAAGGTCCCCTCTGAGGAGTGAGGGGTCCCAGCCTCATATTAGGCTCCCCAACCTGGGGCACCAGTGCAAGGAAGAGAAGCCCCCACAATATTAGGCTGTGAAAACCAGCAGGGATTGTGTTGGAGAAAGACAAAGGGCTGCTGAATACCAAGACACTGCTCTTGAACAACCCACGCACAAATGCACTTGCTCACAAACCCACTAACTCTAAGCTCCAGCATAGGGACAGTAGCTCAAAAGTGCCGAGGACACATAAGGAGGAACTAGATTAACTAACTCGGGGTGAGGGCTGGAGAGGCAGGCTGCAGGGCAACTCTCCCTAGGGCCAAGTGTGCTGGCAGGCACCCTTATTTCTTTGTTGAGGGCTCCCCGAGAACCTGCCCCACCCAACTCACCCACCTGGCCCTAGCTTCCTCCAGCAGCTCCTCCACACACACAGCAGCCTGCCTCAGCTCATGCCATGGACTTTCCTCAACCCTGTCAAAGGCCCACAAACCCCAACAGCAGTGGCAGCCTCGGCATACCTTGTGCCTCTTGCTAACTGGTCCAAGCCTGGCACAAGCCCTAGCCAGTCTTGGCTTGAAGCATAGTTTCAATTAATCCGCCACAAGCACAGCACAAGTGGCAACTTGTCTCAGCTCACATCGTGGTGCCCACGAAAGGGTCCTAAGTCTGACACAAGTGGCAGCCAGTCTCAGTTCACAGCATAGCCTCTCCCAAGCAGCCAACCACAGACTATTTTCTAGCTTCTACCATGTGGCCCTGGTCCCAGCACAAGGGCTGGCTGATTTTGGCCAACCCTAGAGCCCATCTCAAGAGGCTCCAAAAACAACATACCAGTGGCTGGCTTCATACCACACCAGAGCACCACACAACCAATTCTACAAATAGCACACCCCAAGGGCAGACTTGGCTGGTACCAGAGCTCTGCTAAAATGACACCCGCTTTGTGGGGTGAGCCCCTGCACAACAGCTCACCCATTGTAATCACAGCCAGCCCTCACAGCCATTCAGCCTGAGGGTCAACACCACCCACTGGCATGCCAACTGCAATCAAGACTCAACTACAGCAGGAGGGCACACACAACCCACACAGGGGGCATACCTAGAGCACCTGACTTAGGTGACCAGGGAGATTGCACCACTGGACCCCACAGGACACTTTCTAGATAAGGCCATTCTCTCAAGACTGGGAGACATAGCAGATCTGCATATTACATCGTGACAAACACAGGGAGTCAGCCAAAATGGGGAGACAATGAGACATGATCCAAATGAAAAACAAAAAAAAAGAACTCAACTCCAGAACAAGAATGAAACAAAATAAAGACAAGCAATCTATCAGATGCAGAGTTCAAAACACTGGTTATGCCCTATGTGGTTCAGTTGGTTGGAGCATCATCCCATACACCAGAAAGTTGCAGGTTCGATTCCCGGTCAGGGCACATACCTAGATTGCAGGTTCAATCCCTGGTTGAGGCATGTATATGAGGTGAAAATTTGATATTTCTCTCACATTGATGTTTCTCTCTCTCTCTCTCTCTCTCTCTCTCTCTCTCTATCAATGAACTTGTCCTCAGGTAAGGATTTTTTTAAAAAAACCACGGGTTATAAGTATGTTCAATGAACTTCAGAGAAGTATAGATTAATTCAGTAAGAACTTCAACAACGAGGCAGAAAACAAAAAAAAAAAAAGAACCAGTCAGAAATTAAGAATACAATAACCAAAATAAAGAATACATTAGAGGAATCAAGAGCAGAGTAGATGAAACAGAGGATCAAATCAGCAATCTAGAAAAAAAAAAGTAGCAGAAAGCACCCAATCAGCAAAGAGAAAAAAAGAATTTAAAAAAATAAGGATAGTTTAAGGGACCTCTGGGACAACATCGAACATACCAACATGGGATGTACCAGAAGGAGAAGAGAAAGAGCAAGGGACTAATATCTATTTGAAAAAATAATGATTGGAAATAGACATACAAGTCCAAGAAGCACAGAGTTCCAAACTAGATGAACCCAATGAAGCCCACACCAAGACATCATAATTAAAATGCCAAAGGTTAAATACAAAAAAAGAATCTTAAAAGTGGCAAGAGAAAAGCAGTTAATTATCTACAAGGGAGCTCCCATATGATTATCAGCTGATTTCTCAACAGTAACTTTGCAAGCCAAAAGGGAATGGTATGAAATATTCAAAGTGATGAATGGCAAAGACCAGCAGCCAAGATTATTTTACCCAGCAAGGCTATCATTTAGAATCGTAGGAGAAATAAAGAGGTAGCCAGACAAGAAAAAGCTAAAGGAGTTCACCACCACTAACCTGTGTTACAAGAAATGTTAAAGGGACTTCTTTAAGAAAAGATAAAAAATATGAATAAGAAAATATAGTAAAGAAAAAGTTCTCATGGACAAAGGCAAGTATTTAGTAAAAGCAGTCAATCAAGAAAATATAAAACTAGCACAAAGGTTAAAAGATCCAGAGACATAGAAGCATGCAACAGACTAATGTATTCCAGAGGAAAGGTGGGGGTGGGAAGAGGTTAACCAATGAATTGATGTGAATATATGCATAACCCATGGACACAGACAATCGTGCAGGGAAGGCCTGGAGAGGGTATAAGAACAGGGTTGAAGGGATGTCCACTTCCACCACTTTTATTCACCATAGCATTGGAAGTCCTACCTGCAGCAATCAGACAAGAAAAATAAATAAAAGACATCCAAATTGGAAAGGAAGAAGTCATTATTTGCAGATGCCATGATACTATATATAGAGAACCTTAAAGATTCCACACACAAAAAACTATTAGAACTGGTAAATAAATTTGGTAACGTAGCAGGATACAAAATTAATATTCAGAAATCAGTTGCATTTTTATACACCAATAACAAACTATCAGAAAGATAAATAACAAAAAAACTCATTTACAATTGCATCATAAAATACCTCAGAATAAATTTAACCAAGGAGCTAAAGAACCTGTACTCAAAAAACTGTTCAAAATATTGAGGAAAGAAATTGAATAACACATGCACAAAAATAATGGGAGGCTATACCATGCTCATGGATAGTAAGAATTAGCATTGTTGAAATGTCCAAACTGCCCAAAGCAATCTACAGATTCAATGCAATATCTATCAAAATACCAATGGCATTTTTTCACAAAAATAGAACAAATAATCCTTAAATTTATATGAAACCACAAAAGACCCTAAATAGCCAAAGCAACATTGATAAATAAGAATAAAGCTGGAGGTATCATGCTACCTAATATTAAACTGTACTGCAAGGCTACAGTAATCAAAACAGCATGGTACTGGCATAAAAACAGGCACATAGATCAATGGAATAAAATAGAGCCCAGACATAAACCCAAGCCTATATGGTCAATTAATTTATGACAAAGGAGGCAAGGATATAAAATGGTGTGAAGACCATCTCTTCAATAAATGGTGTTGGGAAAACTGGGCAGATACACACAAAAATAAAATAAAATAAAACTAGACCACTCTTTTGCACCATGTACAGAAATAAACTCAAGATGGATTAAAGACTTAAATGGAAGACCTGAAACCAAAAGACTCCTAGAAAAAAACCATAAGTAGTAAACTCCTTGAAATCACTCTTAGCAATATTTTTTGGATTGAGGCAAATGAAACAAAAGGGAAAAAAATAAACAAATAGGACTACAGCAAACTAAACCATCAGCAAAATAAAAGACAACCTACTGAATGGGAAAACATATTCGTCAATGATACATCTGATGGAGATTAATATCTGAAATATAGGGTGTTCCAAAAAACGTATACATGTTTAACCAGCTGATAGCTCCAATGATGGTCCTTCTCTCCACATTAACTCATTGGAATTAATAATTATTCAAAGTGTGTATACATGGGACACCTGTATATAAGGAACTCATACAACTTAACACCAAAAATATTCTGATTTAAAAATGGGCGGAGGACCTGAACAGACATTTCTCCAAAGAAGCCATGCAGATGGTCAATAGACATATGAAATGATGTTCAACATCACTGATCATCAGAGAAGTGCAAATTAAAACTGCAGTGAGATAGCACCTCACCTGTTAGAATAGCTATCACCAATAAATCCACAAACCAGTGTGGGCAAGAATGTGGAGAAATGGGAACTCTTGTATAATGCTGGTGGGAGTAAAAATTGATGCAGCAAATATGGAAAATAATATGAAGGGTCCTCAAAAACTTAAAAATAGAACTACCTTAATGACCCATCAATTCCACTTCCAAGTATTTATCAAAGAAATCCAAAACACTAATTTTAAAAGATATTTGCATTCCTGTTTATTGCAGCATTATTTACAATAGCCAAGATATGGAAGCAACTTAGGTGTTCATCAGTAGGTAATTGGATGAAGAAGAAGTGGTACGTACATACAATGGAATATTAGCCATAAAAAAAGAATCACATCTTATTATTTGCAACAACATGGATTGTCCTGGAGCGTACTACTCTAAGTGAAATAAGTCAGCAGAGAAAGGCAAATAGCATTGACTTCACTTTTATGTGGAATCTAAAAAAACAAAATAAATAAACAAAACAAAAACAACCTCATAGAGACAGAAAACAAATGGATGATTCCCAAATGGGATGGAGGTGGGGGGATGGAAAAGGTGAAAGATATTAAGAAGTATAAATTAGCAGTGATAAAAATAGCTACAGATCAACTTGGGGAGAGTTGACATCTTAACAATATTGAGTCTTCTAGTCCATGAACACAGTATATTTATTTACTTAGGTCTTTGATTTCTCTCATTAGTGTTTGTAGTTTACAACATACAGATATTGCATACCTTTTGTTAAAGTTACACATCAATATTTCATAGTCTTTGGTGCTATGATAAATAGTACTTTTTAACATTTTAATTTCCAAATATTTATTGCTAGTATAGAAATACAACTTATCCTCTATAATAAAAGGCTAATATGCAAATCAACCAAACAGCAGAACAACTGGTTGCTATGATGAGCACTGACCACCAGGGGGCAGACGCTCAATGCAGGAGCTGCCCCCTGGTGGTCAGTGCACTCCCACAGGGGGAGCGCCGCTCAGCCAGAAGCCCTAAGCCAGGCTCACCGCTGGCAAGTGTAGCGGCAGTGGCAAGAGCCTCTCCCACCTCCATGCAGTGCTAAGGATGTCCAACTGCTGGCTTAGGCCTGGACATCCCCCGTGGGGTCCCAGACTGTGCGAGGGCATAGGCCGGGCAGGGGGATCCCCTCCAAGTGCATGAATTTTGTGCACTGTGCCTCTAGTTTATATATATTGATCTTGTATCCTGAGAACTTACTGAAATAATTTATTAGTTATAATAGTTTTTGTCAATTCTTTGGAATTTTCCATGCAATTTTCCAAACAATCATGTCATCTGCAAATAGAGACAATCTTATTTTTTTCTTTCCACTTTGTATGCTTTCTCCCCGCAACCCCTCACAGCCCTGACTTTTTCTTGCCTTATTGTGCTGGCTACATCTTATAGTATAAGGTTGAATAAGACTGGTGAAAGTGGATATTCGTGCTTTCTTTCCAATTTTAAGAGATAAATGTTCTCTTACTTTTAAATATGATGCCAGCTATAATTATTTTTTATAAATGCTCTTTCTCAGGTTGAAGATGTTACTTTTAGTTCCTAGTTTGCTGAGAACTAAACATAATGAAAGGAAATATTTTGTAAAAAAAAATTTCTGTATCTATTAATATTATGTTTTTTTCTCTTCTAGTCTGTTGTTATGGTGAATTACATTGATTGCCTTTTTGTCATGATAGCTTTTTAAAAAATATATTTTTATTTCAGAGAGGAAGGGAGAGAGGGAAAGAGAGATAGAAACATCAATGATTAGAATCATTGATCTGCCTCCTGCATGCCCCCTACTGGGGATCGAGCCTGCAACCAGGTCACGTGCACTGACAGAATGCATCCGTGACCTCCTGGTTCATAGGTGCTCAACCACTGAGCCACACTGGCTTGGTAATCGAGATAAAATTTACCATTTTTAACTATAACACTTAGTGGGTTTTTGTATATTCACAAGGCTGTATAATCATCACCACTAATTCCAGAACATTTCCATCACCCTGAAAAGAAATCTTATTTCTGTTAGCAGTCACTCCCTATTCCCCCACTCCTTCTATCTCCTGGCAACTAGTGTACCTTTTGGCTCTATGGATTTGTCTAATATGGATATTTCAGATGAATGGAATCATACTATATGTAGCCTTTTGTAACTGACTGTTTTCACTTAGCATAAAGTTTTTTAAATATATTTTTATTGATTTCAGAGAGGAAGGGAGAGGGAAAGAGAGATAGAAACATCAATGATGAAAAAGAGTCACTGATTGGCTGCCTCCTGCACGCCCCACACTGGGGATCGAGCCTGCAACCCGGGCATGTGCCCTGACTGGGAATCAAACCATGACCTCCTGGTTCATAGGTCGGTGCTCAGCCACTGAGTCACACCAGCTGGACTATGACTAAATAGTATTTCATTGTATATATATGCCACATTTTGTTTATGTATTCATGAGCTAAGTACAACTTGGTTGTTGGAGAATAGTCATGGATGTAAAGTACAACATAGGGGATACAGTCAATAATATTCTAATAACTATATATGGTGTCAGATGGGCACAGGATTTATCAGGATGATCACTAAGTTATAAAATGTCTAATCACTGGGGTGTACATGTGAAACTAATATAATATTTCATGTCAACTATAATTAAAAAATTAAAAGTGATAATCAATGAATAGCCATTCTAGTGAAATCTCTGTTGTGTTTTTAATTTGCATTCCCCTAATGACTGTTTATGTTGAACATCTTTTCATGTACCTGTTGGCCATTTGTATGCCTTCTCTGGAGAAATGTCTATTCAAATCCTTGTCCATTTGAAAATTAGATTATTTGTCCTTTATTGTTGAGTTATAAGGGTTCTTTATACAGGGTGGGGCAAAAGTAGGTTTACAGTTATTTGTATGGAAAATAATGCAATAATTAATAAATAACAATACAAGAGTAAACTCTGTGTTTCACAACTGTAACCTGATTTTCGCCCCACTCTCTATTTTCTAAATACCAGAACTTTATCAGATATATTATTTATGAATAGTTTCTCCCATTCTTTTCATTTTCTTTATAGTGTATCGTTGCTCAAGAGTTTTTAATTTGATGAACTACAATTTGTCTATTTTTTCTTTGGTTTCTTGTGCTTGTGGTGTCATATTTAAGAAATCATTGCCAAATCTATGATTACAAAAATTCACCTATAGCTCCTTCAAAGAGATTTATAGCTTTAGTTCTTACATTTAGGTCTCTGATCCATTGTGAGTTAATTTTTGTATATTGTGAAGTAGGGGGTCCAAATTTATTCTCTTTCATGCAGATATCTATTTATCGCAGCATCATTTGTTGGAAAAAGTTATTTTCTCCATTGAATGAACTTGGTATCTTTGTCAGAAATTAATTGACCATAGATGTATGGGTTTATTTTTGTACTCTCAGTTCTATTCCATTCATCTATAGGTCTATCCTTATGCCAGTACCATACTGTACTGTCTTTATTACTGTAGCTTGTAGTGCATAACACTAACTGAAACTGTAAGCAAACATAATTGGTCGGGAGGATCTATGGGAGGAGCTAGGGCTGATGACAGCTCTCACACTCTATGTCATCAGGAGGACCCTGCTGGAAGAACTGTTTATAATAAAGCGCTCGGGTTCTGATTTCCCCGTCCCTTAACTTCCTTTTTCCTTCTATAAATACCCCTCGTCTTGGCACGCAGGCCAGAGTGTGCACGTGGCTTGCCATGTCTGCATGCACTGGGTTGCAACCCTTCCTTTTTCATGAATAAGTCCTTTTTGATGACAGAATACCCAGCTGATATTTTTCAGTCAACAGTAGTTAAGTTTTTCCCTGAGCAGTGGTTGGAGCGTCGGCCCCATGGACTGAAGGATCTTGGGTTCAATTTTGATCAAGAGAATGTGCCCCGGTTTCGGGCTCAATCCCTGGCCCTGCAACCACTCTCTCTAAAAGTAAATGGAGAAAAAGTATCCTCGGGTGAAGATTTTTTTTAAAAAGTTTTGAAATTAGAAAGTGTGAGTCCTCAAATTTCATTCTTCTTTCTCTTTTTTTAAAAAATGTATCTTTATTGTTGAAAGTATTACAGATGTCCCCTGTTTCCCCATTGACCCCTCCTCCCCATCTCCATCCTTTACCCTGGTCTTCACCCCCTATTGTCTGTGTCCATGGGTTATGCCTATCCAATATAATGAAAGCCTAATATGCAAATCAACCAAACGCTGGAACAACCAGTTCTATGATGTGCACTGACCACCAGGGGGCAGACGCTCAACAGCTGGCAAGCGCAGTGGTAGTGGTGGGAGCCTCTCCTGCCTCTGCAGCAGCGCTAAGGAGCGGCCAGCCGAGCAGTAAGAAGCAGCGAGCAGGCAGGCAGTAAGGAATGAGGGGTCCTGGAGTGCAAGAGGGCACAGGCTAGGCTGAGGGACCCCCACCAAGTGCACGAATTTTGTGCACCAGGCCTCTAGTATGCATATAAGTTCCTCAGTTAATCTCTTCCCTCCCCCATCCCCTTTCCCTCTGAGGATCTTCACTCTGTTGCATGTTTCCATGTCTCTGGATCTATTTTGTTTGTCAGTTTATTTTGTTCATTAGATTCCACATATAAGTGAGATCTTCATTCTTCTTTTTCAAGATTATTTTGGCTATTCTGGGTCCCTTGCGTTTCCATTTAGAATCAGTTTGTTCATTTCTGCAACATTGTTGAACAAGCCCTAATCCCTGGGATAAACCAGACTTGGTCATCATGTATTATTACCCTTTTTGGAGATTACTGAGTTCAATTTGCTAATAGAGTTGACCCTTGAACAATGAAAGGGTTTCAACCTATCCCCTCTCATGTAAATGAAATCCACACAGCAAACTTTACTAATAGCTGACTGTCGACCAGAAGCCTTACCAATAACATAAACAGTTGATTAACACATATTTTATATATGTTTCGTATTGTATGCGTTTGTGACACACTTTTTTCTTCATTTTTTCAATATTTCTAGGCTATACAGTTTGTGAATTTTTCAAACTGCTGCAAATCTCCAAAAATTTTCCCAATATGGTATTTATTGGGGGGGGGGGGCATGGATCTATACAGTTCTAACCCATATAGTTCAAGAGTCAACTGTATTTTGTTGAAATTTTTTAAATCTTTATTGGATATTGGTCTGTAGTCAACGAAGGGTCTTAAACTGAAAACTGATAAATAGTTTCTCACTTAATAAGCTCACCCTCCTTCTATGGATTAGAGCAGTGGTTCTCAACCTTCCTAATGCCGCAACCCTTTAATACAGTTCCTCATGTTGTGGTGACCCCCAACCATAAAATTTATTTTCGTTGCTACTTCATAACTGTAATTTTGCTACTGTTATGAATCATAATGTAAATATCTGATATGCAGGATGTATTTTCATTGTTACAAATTGAACATAATTAAAGCATAGTGATTAATCACAAAAACAATATGTAATTATATATGTGTTTTCCGATGGTCTTACGCGACCCCTGTGAAAGGGTCGTTCGACCCCCAAAGGGGTCGCGACCCACAGGTTGAGAACCGCTGGATTAGAGGGAGGCAACATGGGACTTGGGAGACCAGTCGGAAGGTTACAGCTGGATCTACAGAAAAGATGACGATGGCCTGGACCAGGCTGTGGCAGTAAAAATGGAGGGAGAGGGTAAATTCGAGATGAATCTGTTTCCTATCCTTCTCCTCAGTGTTTTCTCCCACCTCCTCCCCTTCCCCCTACACTCACACTCCGGACTCACACTTTCTCCTTCTGACCATTTCCTTTCCTCACTCTTCACTTCTCTAGTTCCTCCCCCTTACGCTCTGCCTTCAGGAAGCCTTCCCTAACGCTCTCCTGTGGGTGCCCCTCCCATCTGCTCCCATTTGACTGTTCCAGTTTAAGTATTTATCACCCTTGGTTGTAATTTGCATGTGGCGGGGAAGTTTACCAGTTGGCCTTCCCCACGTGATTCTGGACCCCACACACAAAACAGAGAAGTAGCAACACACTCACCCTTGACTTCCTGGAATCCCCACACATTCTCCCCAACCCGACCCCTTCTGTGTGTCAGGCACTGGCGCCATCAATGGTCAATATGTGTTGGTAACTGAAACCGGTTTGGCTCAGTGGATAGAGCGTCGGCCTGCGGACTGAAAGGTCCCAGGTTCGATTCCGGTCAAGGGCATGTACCTGGGTTGCGGGCACATCTCCGGTAGGAGGTGTGCAGGAGGCAGCTGATCGATGTTTCTCTCTCATCGATGTTTCTAACTCTCTCTCCCTTCCTCTCTGTAAAAAATCAATAAAATATATATATTTTTAAATATGTGTTGGTAAAACCTTTAAAGAACATATGAAGAATTTGACTATTGACAAAGAATTATGACAAAATCGTTCTGGTACAGAGCAAACTGGTTTCATCCACACATGATGCATTAATTGCAGACCAAAGAGAACCACAGATGAAAATTAAAGGAATACACACAGAACTACAGTATCATGGATACAGTCCTATTTAAGGAATTTGCAAGGATGGTTTTGACTAAAGATTTTTGCCTCACACACCACATAAGATGCACCCACAGTGCTTCTGCAGGGGTGATATTTAAAATAGGGAACTGTTAGGACTGCTCAGGCTCTGAGCAGGGTCCTAGCCGGCGTAGGTCCTAGAGGTCCCCTGAGGTGCCCTGCCTGACTTCATAGTGGCTGGGGAAGTTCAAAGAGTACTGGGGCCCTAGCTGGTTTGGCTCAGTGGATAGAGCGTTGGCCTGAGGACGAAGGGTCCCGGGTTTGATTCTCGTCAAGGGCACGTACCTCAGTTGCAGGCTTCACCCTAACCCCAGTCCTGGTCAGAGTGCATTCAGGAGGCAACCAATCAATGTGTTTCTCTCACATTGATATTTCTCTCTGTCTTTCCCTCTCTCTTCCACTTTCTCTAAAAATCAATGGAAAAATATTGGGTGAGGATGAAAAATAAAAAAAGAAGTACTGGGGAAGGGACTATTTTTGCAAGACAGGGGCCACCACAGGGAAATATGACAGATATGGAATTATTTCAATGCTTTAATAACTAATATGCTTATATGATTATGTACTGTCAAATACCAGCTCCGTATACAGGTAAACTCAGAGAGAGCTCTGTACAGGTCTGTGTTATTATTTACTAGAGGCCCGGTGTATGAATTCGTGCACTGGTGGGGTCCCTCGGCCTGGCCTGCTGGGATCAGGCCGAAACCTGCTCTCCAACATTCCCTGAGGGTCCTGGATTGCGAGAGGGCACAGGCCAGACCAAGGGAGCCCACCCGTGTACGAATCCGTGCACTGGGCCTCTAGTATGCATATAAGATCTTTGGTTAATCTCTTCTCGCCCTCCCCCCTCCCCCTTTCCCTCTGAGATTCATTAGTCTGATCCATGTTTCCATGCCTGTGGTTTCCACTCCTGTGTTGAGCATCTGCCCCCTGGTGGTCAGTGCGCATCATAGCTACAGGTCAGATGGCCGGATGGTTGGCCGGTCTCTTAGACTTTTATATATATAGATAGATCGTTGTGAGAGTATTCTCAAATGCAAAGCTGATTCTGTGAGTCTCCAGCCCAAGGCCCTCTGAGGTGCCTTTATAAACCTCTGTCACACATGGCACCTGGCGATGCCACCCTGGAATCTCTCCGTCCCCAGGTGCCTCTATGTGCACATTCATGGTCCACATGCTCTGCACTCACCTGGCTGCCCTCGATAATCGCGTTGGCCTCCCAGGCACCAGCGCTCTGTCTGAACATTGCCACCAGGCCAGTGTGCTGATATCGAGGTGCCCCCAAGGCCAGGGTTTGCACCCGGCCCCGCGAGATGACTTCGGCAGCATAACCTAAAGGTGATATCAAGAGAAGTGTGTTTTCTTGTAGGCCCTGCCCCCTCTAGCAGGCCTACGCTTGATAGGTTGGGGTAACTGGACCCCGCGCTGTACTTCTCTTTGTTAACATAATTAAAACAAAATTTTGAAATTTCTGTCTTTAAACCTATCCCAAGGGCCTATGAAAGTTCCAACCACATCAGGTTGAGTTGTACCACATCCTGACCCTGTCCTCCCCACTTACCCAAGTAAGCATCGTTCATGTCTGAATCTACCCTGGTTGTGTTGATGAAGGTGACTTTATCCTCTGACATATGCAGGAAGGCTCCACCAGCCCAGTCAAAGCTCCACACAGCACCCAGCAAGGGACCATTCTGAGAAAGAGAATAGGATGAGATTGAACAATCTATAGCTTCAGTGCAATCCACATCAAAACTGCAATGGTATTTTCCATAGAAATAGAACAAACAATCCTAAAATTTGTATGGATTCACACACACACACACACACACACACAAAAGAAACCCACACCTAAATAACTAAAACAATTTTGAGAAAGAACAAAGCTAGAGGCACTACACTTCCTGATTTCAAACTATATTGCAAAGCTATAGTAATCAAAATGTATGGTATTGACATAAACATAGACACATAGACCAATGATACAGAATAGAGAGCCAGAAATAAACCCATGCATATGTGGTTACTAATTTACAACAAATAAGCCAAGAACATACAATGGGGAAAGGACAGTTCCTTCAACAAATGGGGAAGGGGAAACTGGACAGCCACATTCAAAAGAATGAAACTGGACCACTATCTTACGCCATTCATAAACATCAACTCCAAATGAATTAACTATTTGAACATTAGATCTGAGATAAAAAAAACTCCGAGAAGAAAAGAGAGGTGGGAAGCTCCTTCACATCAGTCTTAGCGATGGGTTGTTTGTTTGGTTTTATTGTTGTTGTTGGATTTGACACCAAAAGCAAAGGCAACAAAAGCAAAAATAAACTAAGGGGACTGCATCAAAAGCTATGCACAACAAAGGAAACCATCAATAAAATGAAACAGGCAACCAATAGGATGGGAGTAGACATATATTTCAATCTTATGTCTGACAACGGGTTAATACATCCAAAATAGATAAAAAAAACTCATACAACTCAATAGCAAGAGAACAAACAACATGATTTAAAAATAGGTAGAGGATCTGAATAGACATTTTTCCAAAGAAGACATACAGATAGCCAAGTGGTACATGAAAAGTGCTCAACAGCACTCAGCAAAATCAAAACCACCTCACACCTGTGAGACTAGCTGTCATCAAAAAGGTAAAAAATAACAAGTGTTGGTGAGGATGTGCACTGTTTGGGAATGTAAATTGGTGCAACCACTATGAAAAACAGTATGGAATTTTTTTCAAAAAATTAAAAAAAGAATTACTATACAAACCAGGAATTTCACTCTAGGTATTTATCTGAAGGAAACGAAAACACTAAGTCAAAAAGATAGCCGCACCCCGTGTTTGCTGCAGCATTATTTACAATAGCCGAGACTTAGAAGCAAACTAAGTGTCTATCAGTGGTTGGATGACAAAGGAAATGTGGTAGATACAATGGAATATTTCTCAGCCATAAAAAAAGAAGGAAGAGACAGAGAAGCATCAATCAGACCGTCAGACCTCAGAGGGAAGGTAGGGGAAGGTGGGGGTAAGGGGCAGAGATCAACCAAAGGACTTGTATGCAGGCATATAAGCCTAACCAATGGACACAGACACCAGGGGGGTGAGGGCATGAGTGGGGGGGTGCAATGGGGGGATAAGGACACATATGTAATACCTTAATCAATAAAGAAAAAAAATTTTTTTAAAAAGAAGGAAATCCTGTAATTTGCGTCAACATAGATCAGTGATGGCGAACCTTTTGAGCTCAGTGTGTCAGGATTTTGAAAAACCCTAACTTCACTCTGGTGCCATGTCACATATAGAAATTTTTTGATATTTGCAACCATAGTAAAACAAAGACTTATATTTTTTATATTTATTTTATATATTTAAATGCCATTTAACAAAAATCAACCAAAAAAATGAGTTCACGTGTCACCTTTGACACGCGTGTCATAGGTTCGCCATCACTGACATAGATGGACCTGGAGGGCATTAGGCTATGTGAACAAAGTCAGACAGAGAAAGACAAACACTATATTATCTCACTTACATATAGAATCTAAAGAACTACTCATAGATACAGAGAACAAATTAATGGTTGCCAAAGGCAAGGGATGGGGAGTGGGCAAAATGGATAAAGGTGATCAAAAGGTACAAACTTCCAGTTATAAAATAAATAAGTCCTGGCGGTGTGATGTACAGCATGGCGACCATAGTTAATAATACTGCATTGTATATTTGCACATTGCTAAGAGAATAAATCTTAAAAGTTCTCATTCCAAAAAAAAAATTGTAACCATGTGAGGTGACAGATGTTAACTAGACTTCCTGTGGTTGTCATTTCGTTTCCCAGTGTACACACATATAGACTCATTATGTTGCAACTGAACAGGTTGACAAAGAAGCAAGAAAGGACCACTGCTGATCACCAAAGAGGTGCCTCCCAAAAACTACCCATCACCGAGAAGAGCCCCCAACCCCTTTGCCTCTTCTCCCCCTCCTTCTTACCACTCCCACAACATAACGAAGGACACTTACGGAGGTGATGGAAGCACTGAAGCCTTCCTGAGACATCTCGTACTCGAAGGTGCTGCTACTTCCTGACTGAGTACCTGTGAGGAGGAGACCTCTCCACATTAAAGAAGGCAGAAGAGCCCGGCTGGCGTGGCTCAGTGGTTGAGCATCGACATATGAACCAGGAAGTCACTGTTCGTTTCCTGGTCAGAGCACATGCCCAGGTTACAGGCTGAATCCCCAGGAGTGGGTGTGCAGGAAGCAGCTGATCAATGATTCTCTTCATTGATGTTCCTGTCTCTCCCTCTCCCTTCCTCTTTGAAATCAGTAAAAATATATATATTAAAAGAAGGCAGAAGAGCCTGGAACACGGGCTGGAAATTCAAATGCTATGGTAGCCAGTCCCCACCCCTCCCTTAGGATGGGGCTGGACTGCAGTGGGCAGGGCCCAGAGCAGCTCTGAGGTGGAGATAACTATCGGAGTCTGCAATAGAAAACGGTCTCCAGTAAAACTACACTGCAAAAACTGGGAACAAAACAAAACGGAAGAGTGAAAAGTTGAAGAGACAGAACCTGAAGAATTTGTAGTGGAAAAAGTATCGGACCGACGCTGAGCAAATGGTCAGTGGGTCATTCCCTCGGGACTCGTAGGCTGACAATGCTTGGGAACCTGGAGGACATTTAGATGGCCCAGAGCTCACAGAAGCATTTCTTCATTCTCAAAAAGCTGGTACAGAAAGAAAATCTTTATCTGCAGTGAATCTGATGACAGTAAATCAAAGACAAGAGCTGCTGCTGATAAGCCACGTGGCTGGCAGAGGTGTGATCCTGAAGGACCACTCGTGCCAGAGACAGTGGAGAGTCAATGTTTCTCATGAGACAGAGGATGCAGACGTCGTGGATGTGGTGCTGGCAAAAGAGGCAAATAGGAAGTGTCCTCCATTGTAATTGCTTCTGATGAGGAGAGTCTGACTTGTCATTCTTGTCCCGAAGATGAAGCCCAATAATTGCATTGCTTTCCATATATAGTTATAGTTGGTTATGGTTATAGTTATAGTTGGTTATCCACTGAGCCAAACCGGCCAAAATGGTCTGGTCTTAAATTCTTAGCTCAGTGATGAGAATCAAAAGTAAACCATC
>NW_005871801.1:229342-246421 GCF_000147115.1 Myotis lucifugus | reverse complement strand
TAGTTTAGTTATGGATATGGTATAGTTATAGTATAGTTATAGTTATAGTTTGGTTATGGTTATGATTATTATGGTTATAGTTATAGTTAGTTATAGTTACAGATGAATATGGTGGGTCTTAGGTTTTTTATTTGTTAGCATAAGAAATAACTACATTCTAATGAAAATCAAGTTTGATGTCTGTTTTGAAGGAGCACTGGGGGAGTGGCTGGGCGGTTGTATCTGTGGCATGGGTCACTTTGAACAAAGGCTCTCTGTAGTCGCTTCCTTTATCATAAAAGAACACTGGATACCATGGTGTATTTCTCCCTCTGCATTAGGAAACTTTCCTAAATGTTGGGTAAAATCCCCAGTCATGACTCAGTCATTCATACCTAAAGATCATTGCAGGTTTCCTGTTTATTTGGGTGGTTTGGTGAATATACATAAAACAAATATGTAAGTGGTTTTTGTTTCTTTCTTTTTCTTAAACATTCACCAAAACAAGCACAGCATCCACAGCCACAGATAAGTGTGTGTTTCTGAGCTGCCTAAGAAATCACTACCATGCCACTGAAATTTCCCCTGAGGCTTTAACCTCTGAAATTAAATAGATAATTAGTAATTAACTGGGCAATCTTATATAATAAAAGACAAAGATGCTAATTGACCATACCTTTGCTACGCCCACCAGCCAATCAGAAGAGTATGCAAATTAACCCAACAAAGATGGCCATTAAATTTGCAAACTGCAGGTGGGGCGGGCAGCACCGGAGCCGCCCGCAGGATCTAGGCTGCAGACCAGGGACTGGGGAGGCGGGGCGGGCAGCGCCAGACGCCACCTATGGGATCCGGGCTGCAGATGGGGACCGGGGAGGCGGGGTGGGCAGTGCCAGAAGCCACCCAGGGAGGCAGAGCTGGTGATCACCCCAGCCAGAAGCCTGAGGCCTGGGCAGGGGCGGAGCCAGCGATCGCACAGGGCTGGGGGTCCCCTGCCCAGGCCTAATGCCCGGCCTAAGGCATTAGGCCTGGGCAGGGGCAGACCGGGGATGGGTGTGAACTACAGAGGAAACACCTTTTCTGACCGCTCATTGGCTAAGTTCCCTATATGCCACTGGTAATATTCTTAGTAACTTGGGTAATAAGAATCCAGGAAGGTGATGTAGGGTTTTTCCACCTCACTCCTGGAGAAAAAAAACGAAGGTCAGCTGCTGGAGGGGCTAAGAAATATCATATCCTGCCCTAGCCGGTTTGTCTCAGTAGATAATGCCTCCACCTGCCTACCACAGGGTCTGGGTTCAATTCTGACCAAGGACATGTACCTAGGTTGCAGGCTCTTCCCTGGCTGGAGCCCAGGTCAGCGCTCATGCAGGAGGCAACCAATCAAAGTGTTCCCCTAACAATGGAAACATATCCTCAGGTAAGGATAAAAAAAAATAATAAAGAAATGTCATATCCTATGAAAGACACATCTTGAAAATGCCTAAAGAAAGTTGTCATTTTTTCATGGTGAAGGGACCAGAGTCCATGTTGATGAAAACACCTTGGTGGCTGCGGTGACTGGAAGTGGCTGTAGCAGTGGGGTGATGGGGCTGGTGCCTTCTCCTGATCAGCCCGGTCGCCTCCCACAAGGGGAGGCCAGACTTCGGCTTAGGCCCGCTCCCCAAGGGGAGCAGGGAGCGGGCCTAAGCTATCAGTAAGACATCCTCTGAGGGCTCCCAGTATGTGAGGGGGCAGGCTGAGGGACCACCCCCCCCCAGTGCACAAATTTCGTGCACCGAGCCTCTGGTCCTATATAATAAAAGGCTAATATGCAAATCGACTGAACGGCGGAACGACCGGTCGCTATGATGCACACTGACCACCAGGGGCAGACACTCAACACAGGAGCTACAGGGGGAGCACGGCTCAGCCAGAAGCTGGGCTCATGGCTGGCAAGTGGAGCGGTGGTGGCAGGAGCCTCTCCCACCTCCGCAGCAGCGCAGGAAGCAGGCCTAAGCCATCAGTCGGACATCCCTCAAGGGCTCCCAGACTGCGAGAGGTCACAGGCCCGGCTGAGGGACCCCCCTCCCTGAGTGCACGAATTTTGTGCACCGGGCCTCTAGTTTAAATATAATGTAAGCAGATTAAGTTGGACCATTTAAGAGCAGCCATATCAGATTCTCTATCCATATCTACAATCATAAATGCAAGTTTATTTGAAAAACCCCTGAAAGGAAAGTTTTGTCACTAGCAATAAACTCCCACCCAAATAGGAGAACTAGTGGGTTAATCAGGCCAGCAGGCTTACTTAAAGCCTCTTCCTCATAAGCCATCTCTTTACCTGAAGTTGAAATCCCTGTGCCACATTGACTACAGTGTCTTGGTTCATGGACTATGTTCATGGAAACCTAATCAGATGGTTAGAAACCTTGGCCATTGAGGACCTGCTGGAATAGGCGGTGAACAAGCTGTTGTCATCTAAACTCTTGACCTGCCTGTTTTCTCTTTAGCCAACTCATCCCTTACACGTAGCTCTGTCTCAGCTTTTGGGGTTCTGGTTCAGCAGAAGCCAGAAAAAACAGTCACTTTGTAGTAAACAGTGTTACTCAACTGTACATTGTTTACTTTATTGTAAGTACTGGTAAACAGTGTCAATAGTTTTATATTCCTGTAACACACACACACACACACACACACACACACACACACACACACACGCTTTGGTGGCCAAAGAGAGGCTTGGGTGAGAGCTATGTTAAATGAGAAAGCATATGCCCCACCCCTTTTAAAGGGATGGTGGCTCTTTGGCTCCCGCCACTTTTTGCCAAGTGGGAATGTTGTCCTGTAGGTGTATAATATTCCAGCTTTTCAAGAGTAGCCATAAATCCAGATTGTATGTGAACCTTCCCCCAATTTTAAATTATTTTATTCAGAAAACTTTTATCGAGCACCCTCTATGCACCAGGCACTGTTCTAGGCACTGGGAAAACAGCAGTGAACCAAACAGACAAATGTTGGCAACATCCACATTTTTAGAAAAATACTGTGGGGGGTTTGGCTCCGCTACCCTCCAAATGTTCAGCCTGTGGCAAGAGCGGCAAAATTAGAGGAAAAAAAGTCTAGATTCTTCTATTCCAAAGGAACTGACCAAGGGGAGCCAGAGTTGCTGGAAATGGAGGAACCAGGGAGAGAGCTTGCCAGAAGCCAATTCCAGCATGTCATAATTGCAAGAGTTTCATCAAAAGGTTGATGAAACTTGAGGACTCAACAAGGGCTGAGTCACATATGTTGTCACCTGTTGGGAATGGCTTAAAGGCATTTCCCCAAACCTGAAAAGGGATGGATTGCTTGCTGCCAAACAGCTCAGGGCATCTTAATCTACATGTTATTGCCTCCTACTGGCCAAACACCTGAACAGCCATAGGCTAATTCTTCCATTCTGACAATGGACTCTGTATAGGAAACCCTGACCCTTTGATGTGTATATCTCCACCTCGCCTCAGGACAATTTATGTTAATAAAAAGCATGGGGTCCTGAGACAAGATCTTAATTCCTTTTAGCTAAGCTCCTCTGATCCCCATACGACTTTCAAAATTATGCTTCGTCTCTGGACTCTTTAAGTTATACACGGCCCCTTCTTCAGATTTCCTGAACCCTTCTATAGAGTGTCCCAAAATTCACGCAAGATTTGAATTTTGCGTGAGCATTAACAACAACAAAAAATAAAATAAAAGCCTAATTTTACTTGGTTTATTGAATCAGATTCTAATATCTGTTGCCCTTTGATTTCAATCCCTTCAATTTAATAAGCATTACCAAGAACCAATTATGGCCCAGGAGCAGGAACAATGAAGACCAATGAAAACCACAGCTTTGCGTTTGTGCCAGCAAAGCCGTGGAGGCCATTTACCTGATGTGCTATTCCATACATAACCCTATACTGTATACTTTATGAATCAATAAAAAATTTACAATTTTTAATTATAAACCTGTGTTTTCTATCAAAATTACTTCTTGCATGAATTTTGGGACACCCTATAGATGCCGGAACAAGAACCCCGGCAAGAGCTGATGCTGAGGGTCAGGATACCAGAGATCAGGAGGGTCTAGTTTCTGAAGAGGAATGTGTGTTTCAGGGTGAAGGGCTGCCTCTGAGGCTGTTTCAGAAACATGGAACCAGAGCTCACCTTCAATCGCAAAGATCTTTTCCTGAAGCTGGTTCTGAATGGTCTTCAGAGCTTCGAAGTTGGTCACCTGGAACACGTGGTCGCGAGGCGGCTTGGACGCGATGGTTTCCAGCTCTTTGCGGGAATCCTGGCTAGTGAAGGCATTGCCCACCTGTTACCAAGGAACAGAGGCCGAATCAGACCAAGAACATTCCGGCACAGAGCATTCTGCAGGACAAGTATCGGAACAATGTGTGTCACAGGAGGGAGCACCAGAGGCCCCTGGGCCAGGCCGCCACGCAGAGGAGAGCGGTTGTCCTCTATGTCGAGGGGGCAGCTGGGACTGAACCCCACCTTTGGTCTGTGAGCTGTGCTGCCTCCTGGGGGGGCTGGCCTCCCCCGAGGAAGGGGCGCCCTTTCCTTTCATGAAGGTGTTTCCCACTTGCCATGCCGTGCACCCTCTTCTGTCACACAAGGTTCTGTGGTAGTTGGATTACACTGGTGATCCCAACCCTTTACCCATTCCTCAGCCCCAGCCATCTGCCCTAAGCGTCGCTGTGCCCTCCTGTTCCTGGCCGAGTGAGCTGCCTCGCTCACTTCTCTGCGGTCAGCCACATGCATGCTATTAAGTGTGACGCAAACAGAGGCTTGAAAAAGTGCTTGCGACATCTCCACTGGCTCTTTGTTCCTCTGCCCTCGCCATGAGGACGTGCCCAGGCCAGGCCACTGGAGGGTGAGATGGAGCAAAAGCCCTGTTACTGCTGCCCCGCCATCCCGTCCAGCAGAGGGCGCAGGAGAGCGCCCAGCATGGTCAGCGGGGCTGCAGGAGTGAGCCCTGCTGAGACCAGAAACACTGCCCAGAGGACTCCAGACCCACTCACTGTTTAAACCACTGGGTTGGGGGAGTTTCTGGCACAGCATCGTTGTGACAGTAGTTCACTGATTCACCCACATAGGGGTTGGCCGGGACTGTCGCCCACTTCGATTTTATTGATATTTGCTCGCTGCAGGAGGGTGTATCTAAGCAGAAAGCCTCCCCAGAGGCATCAAGCCCGGGAGCCACAGTTCCTACCCCAATGACGTAGCGAATGACGCCCTCTCTGTCTGCCTCGGGGATGACATCCCGGTACTCCAAGGGATCATTGTACTTTGCTCCGTCTGTGATGACAACTAGGATCTTAAGGGCATTCTTTCGGGCTCCGCTGTTGCTGTTAAACAGTTCTCTTCTGTGCGGGGAGAGGAGGGAAAAGTCAAGTGCAAGCAGGTGGAGATACGCTTGATGCCGGGAGGGGTCAGGGTCAGCAGTCGCTGGTGAGGCTCAGCTAGGATGGGCTGGGGCTCCCCTGAGCCGACCACTGGGGTGAAGGCAGCAGGAGAGGGGCGAGGAGTGGCGGGAAGACACCGTCACTGCTTCTCCATGCTTTGCAGAGGGTGAGTTTTTTAACTGAGTATTATTCCTCTTAAATTAAAAAGTATATATATATATATATATATATATATATATATTTAATATTCTTAATTGGGCTTCGTCAACAGCTCTCTAGCTTATATCCTGCACTTTTGTCCCACCCCCACCTTTGCCTCTACACACACACTTACACACACAGAAATCAGAGTGAACGTTCCAAAAAGAGTGATGGTTCCATCTCCCCACTGTTTAAAATCTTCCGTGGATTCCCTCTGGCCTCAACTATCTCTCCAGCCTCCCTCCAGCCTTCCTCTCGCTTCCTCCTTCACTCCCACCTTTACTCACACCTTGTTTTGTCATGAACAGTCCCTCCTCCACACCTTGGCATGCTGTTTCCTCAACCAGAAATAGCCTTTACTCCCTCCCTGCCTGAACAACTCCCCTCATCCTTCAAAACCCAGCTAAGAGGATCACCCCCTTCTCACATCCTAAGCAAAAACGGAAGAGCTTACACTACTTTGCGGATTCCCGTGGCTGTGTATGTCCACCCTTGAAGCTGTGTGATTGGCCCCACCAGTAGCCTCGGGTCAGGGTTGGCCTTGAAATCTTGGAAGGTGAAGTGCGTCCGGAAATCTTGAGAGTACTGCATCAAAGAGAACTGGGGACGGGACCTGGCATTACACTAAAGAAGATGCCTCTCCCCCTCCCTTAGCCATCTCCCAGAAAGCCCTGCAGAAATCTTAAAGCACCCCGGTCTCCAACTTCTACCCCTCCCCCTCTTTCTGCCCCACCAGGAAAGAGACCTGCCATCTGCTCTCAGTACTACAACTCAGTCAGAGACGACACGGGGGTTTCATCTGCCATGCCAACCCCTATCAAATAGTCAGAGCTGCCCACTTTACAGGGAGTTGGAGGAATACCGAGGCTTCATCCAGAGCAAGAAGGAGAATCATGAAAGAAGGTCATGATCGACTGACCATGTGTCAAAGTCTGCAGTTGAGGGAGGAGAGGAAAGTGGTGGCCTGGTTGCTATGTCCTTGCAGCCTTGCTTGGGCTGTTCCCTAACCTCCCCATTGGCCCTCACCAAGGTTTTGGACTTTGTGAACTGATTCATCACAGTTGAGACGAAATCCTTCATCCGCCGAAAGTCAACTGGGTTTATGCTGCCAGAGCCATCAATCAAGAAGGCGATGTCACTCTCCTGCTGAGGGCACTCTGGACAAAGGAGAAGGGTGTGACGTGATTAAGTACTTCAGCTTCGGGTACTACATGTAGATTAGTATTATTCCTCAGGATCGGGCCTAAACCGGCAGTCGGACATCCCCCGAGGGGACCCAGATTGGAGAGGGGGCAGGCTGGGCTGAGTGTGTCTCCCCCCCCCCCCCCCGCCCCGCACCCTGTGCACGAATTTTGATCACCAGGACTCTAGTTTTTAAATAAAAATGTGAACAAATTGGTAGGAAAAACAATTGGGTAATTCTGCCCAAGAGAGTCAGGGAACGTGGTGATATTAGAGCTACCTCATGAAGAATGAGAAATAATTTTCCAGGAATACAAAGGAAGAAACAAGTTCCGAGGGCGGGAGGGGAGGACTAGCACAGGTATGCTGGATGTTCTTCTGCCCTCAGCCCCAAACCTACTTTCTACCCTCCCAACTCCGCTCCGCAGCCTGGGACAAGTGGGCCCACATGGTCCAGAGCAACAGGGCTCTTTTACCCTCTGGCTTCTAGTTGGATTTACCCAGTTAGGAGCTTCAGCAGGAGACTGGAGGGAGAGAGAAAAGTGAGATCAGAGTGTTCTCCTCTTGGCTCCCTCCCTGCAAGGTTGCTCTAGCCAGCTGTGTCCCTCAGCAGATCTCCCATCCTCTCAAGGAGGCCCGCTCACACACTTCCTCTCTGCTGGGTTCTGGTGACTTCCCTCTCCTTGTCTTATCAGCTTAGGGGTGGTGACAGCTCTGCTGGCCCTGGGTTCCTGGACTGTCCCTAGTAGCTTAGACCCTACCACATATTTATAATTAGTCCCTTTGCAAATAGTCCCTTTGAGTTACCTTAACTGGAGTGTGCCGCCTGTTCCAGTAGAGACCCCGACTGATACAAAGGGGAGGGACCTCAAAGAATTCTGGCAGAATCCAGAAATGGACATGGAACTACCGGGGTAAACCTATCTGATGGAGATGGAGACGAGGCTATGACATTAAGCAGAGAACAGTTGGAAAGAGCCTCTCTATCCCAAAAAGAAGTTTGACTTTACCCCTTAAGCAGTGGGGAGCCACAGATGGTTCTTAGGGAAGGAAGAGAGATGATGTGTTTATGTTGTAGAAAGATTAGCAGTGAAGACTTTTAGCAGCTTTATTCATGATGTGAAATACTGGAAATAACCCAAACACCCTTCAATGAGTGAATGGATGAATCGGTGAATGGGACTGTGGGAAATCCATGCAATGGAATACTACTCAGCAATAAAAAGGAAAGAACTACTGACATAACAATGTGGGTGAGTCCCACATGCAAACTCAAAAGGTTATGATTCCATGTAAGTAACATTCTTGAAAAGACAAACTATATAGTGATGGAGAACAGATCAGTGAGTGCCAGGGGCTAGGGGTGAAGGGGAGGAGGCAACGGACTATAAAGGCACAAAGGTGTTCTTAGGGGGGGAGTGGAACGCTTCTACATCCTGTTCATGTTGTTTTCACACAAATAGATACATTTCTTAAAATTCATGAAACTGTACACTAGAAATAGTCATGGGGATATAAGGCGGGGCAAAGGAAAATAGTCAATAATATTGTAATAACTATGTATGGTATCAGATGGGCAATAGGTTTATCGGAGTTATCCCTCCGTAAGCCATATAAATGCCTAATCACTATGTTGTACACCTGAAACTAATATATATCAACAGTAATTGAAAAAAAAAATTTTTTTAAAAGAAAAAAAGTAAATTCTTTTGTAGGACATTAAAAAACTAAAATTACCCAAAAAGTGTTGGCTTCTTAAAAATAAACAAACAATGCCAGCCAAGTGGCTCAGTTGCTTGGAATGTCGCCCGGTGCACCAAAACGGTTGTGAGTTCGAGTCCCGGTCAGGGCACATGCCCAGGTGGTGGATTTGATCCCCAGGAGGCAACCAATCAATGTTTCTCTCTCACATCTCTCGCTCTCTCTCTCTCTCTCTCTCTCTCATCAGTAGACATACCCTCGGGTGAGGATTTAAAAAGAAATTTAAAAAATACTAGTAAACAAACAGATTCTAAGGTTTATATGGAATATATACAAAAATTGGCCAGAAAAAAAAATTATTTAATCTCAAAGATAAGTTGAAAACAAGGCACATACGGTGTGTCCAGCAGGCCACCATTGTGATGCAGGGAGTATCTCCAGAGACGACACAAGACACAGGCAGCAGGGCTGCCTCCAGAAAGGAAACAGACTGGGGGACCCAAGGGAAAGCGTCTCACAGTCCACCCCTTAGTGCCTATTGAACTGCGAACCAAGTGCATCTTAAAGGAAACGGAAATGGTTTTTCAAAGAAGAGTCTTGAGCTCCTGGGAGTGAGGGCCGAAGACAGAGATGTGAGAATGGGAGCCGAAGCCACAGAAGTGGAGGCGTCGGGCAGGAAGAACGCATGGGAAAGTAGAGAAACTGTAACCTGGTGCCCTGGGCAGGCAGGGCAGGCAGGGCCGGCAGGGGCAGATGGCCTGGCGATGATGCTTAGCAGAAGCCCCTGCAGGGGAGAAGCAGGAAGGGGAGGGGGGGGTGGGACACCCGAGGCTGAAGTGTGTGGGGAAGGAGGGTCTGCAGGTCACCTTAGAGAGGTCAGTGAACATGAGGACAGAAAAGATACTCGCCATTCAGGGTCACAGAGGCCATTTGCAAGAGCACAGTCTGTACCAAGGATGGGCAGAAGCCAGGTGTCAGAGCGTGAAGTCAGGACATGGGGGAGATGGCGCCAAAGGAGAAAGCCAGCCCTTTGAAGACGTTTGGTGAAGGGAAGGGGAGTCGGCGGGAGACAGGGCAAAGGCAGGAAGGGGGGAGGTTATATTTATTGGTGTAAATCCTAGTCCTTGATGGATTCTAAGATGTGGGTATCAGCAGCAGGTTTACCTTCAAAGGAATGGGAGAGCGTGAAGGTCCTGGAGGGAATGAGTGATGGACGACAGGAGCCCCAGGTCGGTGACGAGAAAGAACCTCTGAGGCCCAGACCCGCTCTCGGAAAGGCCCCCCCAACCCCAATGAGACGTGCCTTCGTGGGGATCTGGAGGAGGAGGGGGGACCGGGAGGGAGTTCCGGCCTGGCAGCTGTGGTTTTCTCTGGGAAGAAGGAGGTTGCTATCTGGTGAGAGTGGAGTGAGAGGAACCGAGCGTAAGGGAAAGAAATGTAGAAGGAGGGCACCGCTGCCCTTGGTTCCAGAGCCGACTTGGAGACAAGCAAAAAGGTGGCCAGGCAGTGAGAGAACGCAACGGCCGAGAGCAGCTCAAAAAAGATCCCCTCGCTCACTCTCCTTCAGTCAACAAAGGTTTGGGGAACCAGGTGTGGTCGGCAACCGCCAAGATAGTCACCTCCTCTTGAGTTTTAACTAGATTTTTTTTTTCAGAATGACACTCTCTTTTAGTGAGTGAGTGAGTGAGTGAGTGAGTTAATCCTCACCTGAGGATATTTTTCCATTTTTAGAGAGGATGGGCAGGAGGGGGGCAGACAGAGAGAGAAAAACATCGATGTGAGAGAGACACATTGATTGGTTGCCTCCCACATGGGCCCTGATCAAGCCTGCAACCAAGGTACATGCCCTTGACTGGAATCGAACCTGGGACCCTTCAGTCCACAGCTATGCTCTACCCACATAGCCAAACCAGCTAGGGCTTAGCTGAACCTATTTTTTTTAATATATTTTTATTGATTTCAGAGAGGAAGAGAGAGGGAGAGAGAGATAGAAACAACAATGATGAGACAATCATTGATTGGCTGCCTCCTGCATGCCCCACACTGGGGATCAAGCCTGCAACCCAGGCATGTGTCCTGACCGGGAATCAGACTCTAACCTCCTGGTTCTTAGGTCAACGCTCAACCACTGAGTCATACGGGCTGGGTTCAGCTGAACTTTTTGACTCACTTCAAAGAAATTGCAGAAGTTATGAGCTGTAACTTCTGAGATTAGTGTATGAAAAGACTGTGACTTCTGCTTGGGTGCCTGCTCTCTCTCCTCTCTCCATCTTTATCCACCCACCCCTGAGGGAAGCCAGCTGCCATGGTGTGCGCTGCTCGCTGTGGAGGTCCGTGTGACAAGCTAGGGGACGCCTCTAGCCATCGGCCAGTGAGGACCCAGGCCTCGGTGCAACAACCTTGAAGTGAGTTGGAGGTGGCTTTTTCCCAGTCAAGCCTTCAGATGAGACGACAGCTCTGGTGTGACAACTTAACTCCCACTTCATGAGCAACCCTAAGGCAGAGGCACCCAGCTCGGGCACGCCCAGATTCCTGATGCATAGAAGCTGCGAGATAATGAATCTTGTTGCTTTTAGCTGCTACGTTCAGGGGAAATTTGTTATGAAGCAATAAATACAAAAGCACAGAGCAGTGAACAAGCTAGGCAACATCCTTGCTATCATGGAGCCGACATTCCAGAAGAAAGGACAGCTGAGAAGCACGTGGAAAATGGAAATGCAGACGTGAGAACGGTAGTTAGGGCGATGTGGCAGGCATCATGGCGGGATGGTTGGAAGGGCACTCGGGGAGGCCTCTGGAGAGGCGGCATTGGAGCTGAGATGACGATAATGGGCTGTCAGCTGAGCTCTTGGGGAAGAGCACACCAGGCCGAAGGAATGGAAAGTGCAAAGGCCTGGAGGCAGGCGCAGTTCTGTGTGGTTCCTGGAGAAGAAAGACAGCCGGTGTGGCTAGAGCACAGCGGCTGAGGGAAGGGATGGGAGAGAAGCTGGAGAGGTGGGCAGGAGACTAAGGCACTTCCTCTAAGGACAATGTTGGGAATATCACCTTACAAAGATGAGCGGCTATCGCAGGACTTTTCTTGAAGTGCAAGACCCTAGCACTTCGCCCAAGTGTCTGTCTGTCTCTTTCTCTCTCTCTCTCTCTCTCTCTCTCTCTCTCAGAACCTTCTACACCTAGACTTCTAAGTCACGCTCCAGACTACGAGTGGTCCCCAGTCCGGTGCTGCCCCTGCCTCCAGCCTCTGCTGCCCATCTCCCCTCTATACCAAGCGCAGCCTACCTCTGAGGGCCTTTGGGAACCTCTGGGGCGGCTGCCGCAGGTTGGATCCAAACAGGAAGCAGAAGCCGTTCACATAGGTGTTCTCCTTGCACGTTTGGTGTAGGGTGGGGCCGCAGGCCTGGAAGGCAGGGGGCAGGTAGGAGGGGCTGTCCCCTGCTTCCTGTCCTTTTACCCCAACATCTCCATCCTCTGCAAGACACCAGGTCTCCACGCCTCCCCTCAGACACTCCCGTGACCCAGGGGCGACTCACCAGCAGCCGGAAAGGGTTGGTGGCAAATGCCAGAGACAGACCCAGGGACATGTTCACGGCCTCCGGGGGCACTGAGAGGACAGGCATGGGCATGGTCACATTCAGGAGAGGAAAGAGCCTGAGGAGAAGCTGGACAGGGGTCACCTCGACCGGGAGACACAGGCTGGCAGGTCAAGGGGCACCGGTGGGAAAAGAATATGAAAGGAGTGCCTGAGGGTGCCTGGGCTGGGAGAGGCTGGGAGCTGCCCCCCGGGGCCCAACCACAGACCCTCCCCCCAGAACAAAGGGAGCAAAGGGAATGCCTGGCAAGTGCAGGGATATGCACAGGAGGGCCCGGGGCTTAGGGAGGGGCGGGGCTCACCCTGCAGCTGGATGGGCTCACAGGCCGACGTGCTGTAGTCACACTGGTAGAGGCCTCCCGTCTGGTTGGCGGTCTTTATCTCCTGGGGGGCTCCCACCACCACCCTGCGGGGAGAGTTGGGCACAGATCGCCACAGGAACCCGAGGAAATGGACACGTGGAGAGAGAAGGAGGCCAGGGAAGAAGTCCTGCCCCCGGGGGGAGAGTGGGAGCCAATCCACACAGGTTCTCCAATTCCTAGGGACAGGACGCTCAACAAAGAAAAAGTGGGAAAATGTTAAATCTCAGCGTGGGAAGGACACACACCAAATAGGTTATTTAAAAATGGTTCAATTCGCTCTTCTCGTGGCACCCAGAGGTGGCATCTGTTTCCCAGTAACCGGCTGCCAGCATTCTGCTCGCTGACCTGGGCGATGGCCGCAAACTTCTGCCTTTCGTGAGAAGCGTGTGGCCACAGAAGCTGGATGGGTTATGTGGTCGGAGTCGGTGGTGGGAACTACAAACAAGGTTCCCCGTGAAGCAGGGTGTCTTGCCGTGGCCGAGTGGCCCGCTGCCGTGTGAGAGGCGTTCCTGTTATAGACCAAGGAGGATGGAGAGAGAAGTCACCGCTGTTTGGGGCTGCATTGCGGACGCCATGTTCCCAACCTGGTCGTTGTACGAGAAGGAGAGAAGGATATTGCTGGTCTCATTGATGCTGCTGTGCCTCGTGCCCGGGCCCGGAAGAGCTAGCAGAACCCACAAACGTTTCCATCTCTAGAGCAGATGCTGTCCAGTAGGGTGCTGTGAGACAGCCCTCCACAGAGAAGCTAAGAACTAGGACCAAAGCACCCACGAGTCAGCATCTTGTTACCCACATGGCCTGCCACGCAGCCCGTGACACAGACGTGGGCGTACTGCTCTGAAGAAACAGCGCCCTAAAAATAACCAAGAGGCCGAAGAATATGCTAAACTTTTAGCCAAGAGGAGGAGGGAGGCCACAGGAAAACGTAAGAAACAGATTGCCTGAGAGCTCCTACCTCTAAGTCTGAGCTCAGTCAAAAATGAAGTTTTTCTTGCCCTGGGGAAGGGAGGCCGGGTTGTCCTGTGCACTGAAAGGTTATGGATTTGATTCCCAGTTGGGGCACGTACAGAAGGCAAAAATGGATGCTTCTCACCTCAATGCTTCTCTCTCTATCTCTCTTTCTCTCTCTTGCCCGCCCCCCCCCTCTAAAATCCATAAGCAGCCCTAGCCAGTTTGGCTTAGTGGATAGAGCATCGGCCTGTGGACTGGAGGGTCCCAGGTTTGATTCTAATCAAGGGCACAGGCCCAGGTTGCAGGCTCAATCCCCAGTGTGGGGCGTGGCATGCAGGAGGCAGCCGATCAATGATTCTATTTCTCTATCCCTCTCCTTCCCTCTCTCTGTAAAATCAATAAAAACATATTTTTTTAAAGATCATTTAACAACAGAGTAGCATAGTACTGGCATAAAAACAGACACAGATCAATGGAACAGCATAGAAAGCCCAGAAATAAACACATGCCTCTCTGGTCAATTAATACTTGCCAACGAGGCAAGAGCATACGATGGGGTAAAGACAGTCTCTTCAATAAATGGTGTTGGGGAAACTGGACAGATACAGGCAAAAAAATGAAACTCGACCACCTTCTTATGCCATATACAAGAATAAACTCAAATGGATTAAAGATATAAATGTTAGACTCGAGACCATAAAGTCTTAGAAGAGTGGTTCTCAACCTTTGCTGCATATTAGAATCACCTGGGAATCTTTTTAAAATCCTGATTTCTGAGCCGCATTCTCCAGAAATTCTGTTTCTTTGTTATGGGGTGGGGCCACAACATTAGTAACAAAGAAACAGAATTTCCGGAGGATGCGGCCCAGAAATCAGGATTTTAAAAAGATTCCCAGGTGATTCTAATGTGCAGCCAAGGTTGAGAACCACTGCCTTAGAAGAAAAGATAGGCAGTAAGATCTCTGGCATTTCTCATAGCAATATTTTTACTGATATATCTTCTCAGGGAAGGGAAACAAAAGAAAAAATAAACAAATGGGACTGCATCAAACTAAAAAGTTTTTGTACAGCAAAGGAAACCATCAACAAAATGAAAACGCAACATACTTAATGGGAGAACATATTCACCAATGATACATCTGATAAGAGGTTAATATCCAAAATTTATAAAGAACTCATACAACTCAATACCAAAAAAATTTTTTTTTCTTCAATTTAAAAATGGGCAAAAGACCTGAATAGACACTTCTCTAAAGAGGACATACAGATGCCCAATAGACATGAAAAGATGCTCAACGTCACTAACCATCAGAGGAACGCAAATTAGAACTGCAGTGAGATATCACCTCACACCTGTCAGGATGGCGACCATCGACAAACCCACAGGTGACAAGTGTTGGCCTGGATGTGGAGAAAAGGGAGCCCTCCTGCACTGCTGTTGGCAATGTAAATGGGTGCAGCCACTGTGAAAAACAGTATGGGGGGGCGGCGTCCTCAAAACATTTAAAATGTAATTGCCTTATGACCAGCGATTCCATTTCTGGGTATATGACAGAAAAAACCCAAAATACTGATTCAAAAGAATATATGCACCACTATGTTCATTGCAGAATTATTTACTCATGATAGCCAAGCTATAGAAGCAACCCAAGTGCCCATCAATAGACCAGTGAATAAAAAATTGTGGTACATATATACAGTGGAATATTACTTGGCCATAAAAAAGAATGAAATCCTACCATTTGCGACAGCATGGATAGACCTAGAGGGCATGATGCTCAGTGAAATAAGTCAGTCAGAGAAAGACAAATACCACATGATTTCACTTACATGTGGAATCTAAAGAACAAAACAATGAAACAAACAAAACTGAAATAGACTCATAGAAACAGAGAACGGACTAATGGTTGCCAGAGGGGCAGGAGGGTGAGGGACTAGCTAGAAATAGTAAAGAGAGTAAATACAAGTTGGTAGATGCAGCACAGTCACGGGATGTAAAGTACAGCACAGAGACATAGAATAACTGTGATTGGTGCCAGTGGGCACTGGCAATATCAGGAAAGCCCTTTATAAAGTATATGATTGTCTAACCTCTATGCTGGTATGTGCTGTACACCAGAAACTAATGCAAAATAACATTGAATGTAAACTGTAATTGGGAACAAAATGTTTAAACCCTCCTGGGATAGGAACTGGGAGAAAGGAGTGCGGGAGATTTTTCACTATCACACTCTTTGGGATTAACTATTCGGAAATAAATCAAGAAAAACAAACAAGCTGAAACTGGTTTGGCTCAGTGGATAGAGCGTCGGCCTGCGGACTGAAAGGTCCCAGGTTCGATTCCGGTCAAGGGCATGTACCTGGGTTGCGGGCACATCCCCAGTAGGGAGTGTGCAGGAGGCAGCTGATCGATGTTTCTCTCTCATCGATGTTTCTAACTCTCTATCGCTCTCCCTTCCTCTCTGTAAAAAATCAATAAAAATATATTTTTTAAAAAAACAAAGAAAAACAAACAAAAAACAACAACAAAGGAAATGGGGGGAGGGGTTCTCAGGGATGCAATCTTAGAGGGAAAGCGCGGGAGGCAGGGAGCTCCACGGTGGCCCTTACCGGGACCCCTCAATCTGGACCACGCTCTGCCCGAAGCTCCTCGCATTCTCTTGAAAGATCACGGGGTTTTCGGTGTCCAGGTTGAACCCATGGCATAAGGCCAAGGCTGGAGGGAAAACAGAGGGTGAGGGTCAGGAGGAGAGAAGGACATAGTGAAGGAAGCAGTTCGTCCTGCTCCGTGTGTCTTCCTTGTTAGGTAGGAGAGAGCCCAGGTTCAGATACATGCAGACATGTGATGAGACAATGGACTCCCCCTGGCATGTCTAACAGATCAGCATGCCAGACACAGATACTGGCTTCTCCCTGAATCAGCACCGACCCCCACACAGATACTGACTCATTCCTGAATACCTGGCTGACCCCTTTGCAGCTGAAACTTCCTCAACTGAATACCTCAGCTCATGTCCCCGCCCCTCACCCAACCGCAGTATAAAAAAAGCGCCCCCCTCCCTGTTGGTGTGAATCCACGTGCCCTGTCTTTGGGGTACGTGGGTCTCCCAGGGACGCAGAAATAAACCTTTTCCTTTCCTTTCTTTTCTGATTCACTGGACTCTCTATTTCTTGCGCCGCCTCCTGAGCCACCTAACCTAACATTCCTGTGGGATTCACCCCCACCCAGCACGGAGATGTGGGGCTCCCACATGCAGTTCTGAGAGCCTCAGCACCCTTTTCCCACAAAGGACCCGATAGTAAAAATGTTAGGCTCTGTGGGCCCACAGGCAAGTAGAGTATATTATGTACTTATAGTATTATATAGGTAGGTACTTATATACAAGAGAGCAAATGCATTCCCACAAATTTTTCATTGAGATTCAAAATATAATAATGGAGTACACTTTTTGTTATACAAATTTGCTAATGACACAAAGGGAATTCTTTGGGGGAGATGACATTTCTCACTTCACTGGGATTAAATTAGTGTTCCCGAGCATGAACCAATTATAAATGTCCATCTGCAACCCAAGGCTCACAGGCCATACACGTCGTCAGCGGAACCCTTGCCTTATGCCCATAGACCTCAGTGGCTGACCCCTGGCCTAGCCCACCAACTCGGGTGCTTCCCGCCCCTTCTCTGAGCCCCACCCTATGC
>NW_005871801.1:190299-229242 GCF_000147115.1 Myotis lucifugus | reverse complement strand
ATCAGGTTCCTCCTCTGTGCAGCAGAGGGGCCAGCCAGCCCCCTTGCACAGCCTACGGATTCAGTCCTTCATCCAGTCTTCTCTGCTCGTCTCATCTTGGTCTGGCTCTACTCCCCGCTCCTTCGTGAATCTCTTATCCTTCCCCAAATCCTCTTTGTCTCTCCCCAATCTGACCCCTTGATATTCTGCACCCCTTCTCTCTACTCGCAGACTCCTAAGTTCCCCTCCTCCTCACCCTAAGCACCTCCCCCAGCCCCAGGCCCCTGGCTCACCTGTTAAGAGAAGGACTCGGCGAGTCATGGCTGGAGGGAGCAGGAGCCCTGTGACTGTGGGCATCACCAAAGCCAGGAAGGACATAAAAAGAGAAGTAGTAGAAGCAGAAATATACTAGAGACTCAAAGGAAGAGGGCGGGGGCTTAGTTAGTACAAAGCCTTCTTGACCTCCCTCCTATGGCCACACTCAGCTCCCTCCCCCCAACCACCAGCTTCCTAGCCCAAACCAGAAAGGTCACTATTTCCAAGGTGTTGTTTGCCCACCAGCTTCTAGGCTTGTGAAAGCATTGTGAAAAGCAAGCCAAGTAGGCTCAGGACCTGCCTCCTGGAACGTGTGTTCTACACATGAACACAGACCACCCAAGTGTGGGAGGCCACCCCCTGGGTCTCCCTGAAAGCACGCTTTGCAAAATGCCCTGCCCTCCTGCCCAAGGAGACAGGAGCACCCTTCAGCCAGAATTGCCCTCCTTTGTAGCCATCCATAAGGACAGCTCAGACACGGAGAGACCTATATTACTTTAAGAAAAAAAAAAAATAACTCAAACCCTTTGCCCAGGAATTTTCACTTCTAAGAATTTATCCTAAGAAATAGCTGAGAAGTACAATCAAAGCAGATGTGTAAGCTGGTGTGTTGCAGCATTGCTTTTCATCGTGAAACACTGGAACAGCCTCAACATCCACCAGCAGAGGAGTGGCTGAATATGCCTCACCTGGGATATGTCCTCACGCTCCATCCAATCACTTCTGCTTCTGTTTCAAAGACACAGGAGCGTCCTTTCATGAAATATACGGAACACCAAACTGGAACTTGACTGTGACTGCTAATGTAACCCCCAACACAAAGGTTTCTTTCATTCTATCTCCTACACATTTTCTCTTGGCCCTAGTTCTCCTTTCTTAATAACCAAAACAAATAAACGTTTGTTCTCTGAAAAAAAAAAATCCATATGTTTTTGTTTTAAAAATTACCTGTTTAAAAATACGCATGTGTGGGAAACCCAAAATGTTAATAGGGATTCTCTCTGGGTGGTAGGGTCGTGGGTGTGTCCCAGTCATCTATTGCTCCGTAGCAAAGCACGCCTAATCTTAGTGACTTAAAAGAGCAACTTATTATTGTCTCATGGTCCTGTGGACGGTCTGGCCTCAAAGTTCCCACTGAAGGATCTCACGTTGCAGTGAGATAGTGATGGGCTGGAGTCATCCAAGGTTCCGTTGGGCTAGACTTTCCCAGTGGGGTCGCTCGCACTGCCAGCACTCAGCTCCCTCCCCCCAACCACCAGCTCAGTTGGGGCTGCCACCTGGAGTACCTCCGTGTGGCCTCTGCGTCCTGGGCTTCTCACAGCACCGTGGTTAGATTTTAAGAGCAAGCGCTCCAAGAGACAAGAATTGAAAGTTTCCAGTCTCTTGAGGTTCTGATCTGGAAGCCATCACAGAGTCACCACCACCGTATTCTATTAGTCAAGCCATCCAGAGCCCATCCACATTCAGAGAGAGGGAACACAGATCCACATCTCAATGGGAGGTGCGTTAAAGAGTCTGTAGTCAACTTGAGTCTGCTACTGGATGATTTTAGTTTTCTCCTACAGATCTTTAGTATTTAAAGCTTTTATACAATAAAGCTTTTATGCAAAAAAAGATGAAGGAATTTTATGATCAAAAAGAAAAGAAAAGCACCGGTGAATAGTTTAAAACAGAGTACCTGTGTGTGTTCGCAGGAAAAGGGCTGAGGAAAGAGGAATAAGGCCGTGGGCCCAGGATGTGAGGAGCAGTTTAGTGGAGAAGCTGGGGGTTTTCTGGTGAAAGCGTTTACACTCTGATCACCACAGGAGGCTGCAAGGAGTTGCCCAGGGCCCACTATGTGTAAAGACCCAGGAAAAAGTCTCAGAATGGCTATCCAACCTGCAGAGCCTTTCTCAATGACCAACAAGGGGGTGTGCACCTGACCAGGTGATGACAGGTGGGCACCTACCTATAGGCTTCCAGTCATTCTCTTCCACCCAACCCCTCCCCCTACTGTTGATAAAAATCTTAGCTTGAGTTCCTCTACAAATGGACCTGAGACAAGGATTCAAGTGCAAGTAGTTTATTTGGGGAAACACTGGTGGGGAAGAGAAGACAGGAAGGAACCCATAAAAGATGTGTGATGAAACGAGTTACTACCAAGGACAATTGGAGCTCAAATCATTAAGGAACTCTGAAAGCCAGCATAGAACATGCCTCAGCATTATCCTCCTGAGTGACGGGAAAGGGAGCCAGATTCTTATCCACAAGTCATATCAGCTCTTAGTTAAGGAGTGCTCTCTGGTGAAGCCTTCATTCTCTGGTGCTACCAGCCTGCCCTGCACCCAGGCAGAGGAGGCTCCAGGGGCCAAAAAGAGCCCTCAGACAATCAGTTGCAGGTACTACTGGAAGCTAGAAACCAGGCCAGCTTGCAGAAAAATGTTGAACCCTGCCCAGCCAGAGTGGCTCAGTGATTGAGGTCGATTCCCGGTCAGGGGCCCAGGTTGTGGATTCAAACCCCAGTAGGGTGCATGCAAGAGGCAGCCGATCAATGATTCTTTCTCATCATTGGTGTTTCTATCTCTCTCTCCCTTTCTCTCTGAAATCAATAAAACTTTAAAAAAGAATGTTGAACACTGATGGGACATAAATGGGGCAACCACAGTGTCTGCTACAGATACTCAAATATTTTTTCACAGCACTTACATGAAGTTCTATTGTGTTTATTTAGTTTATCTATTGTCTGACTTCCCTACCAGAGTATATAAGCTTTATGAGAGCAGAGATTTTTTGTGTCTGTCTTGCTCATCACTCTATTTCCAGTGCACAGGACAGTGCCTGGTTCATAATAGAAACCACCCCCTCCCAAGAAATGAGTAATTGATTTAGAGGAAGAATTCTGGGGAAATTAGGAAGCACCAGGAGTCCTTCTTCCCACCTAGACAGCAATTGTACTAGCAGAATAGTCTGATGTAACTATTTAGGAGCTCTGGAGTCTCTCCAAAATTAGTTTAATCTATGTCAGCTTTTAGCACTGTAGCAGCTACCAATCCCCACTCCCCCCAATCTCATGTCAGGAAGCTCTGCATGCAATCCAACAGCAGTTTGCATGCAGCTTGCAGAAACCAGAGCGGGCAGTACGACCCCACCCCCAAAATATTGGGGCTCAGTGCTCTGTTGATTACAACCTTTTATCTCAGAGATCCAAACACAGAGGCAGGCAGCCATTGTTGCCCCTGCCTCCATTGTAAAAGTTCTTTCACCTCTAGGTGAAGCAATTTTCAAGAGATTTAAATGACTGGTGTATTTTTTCCCCTCTTTCATTTTTCTCCTTTTTTTCCCCACCTTTTGGGAGCCAGACAGTTAAGACCTAGTACATTCAAAAGCATACACAAGAATTTAAGAAGTAAACTACACCTACCCTAAGATCTTAAGACCATAAGATCTCAGGCTAATCCCTAACACAGAGTCAGCATATAACAATTTTTTTTAAAAAAAAAAAGCAAAGTAAAACAAAACAAATAACAGCAAACCCTGGGGAAGGGGAAGAATATGATATCCAGAATTAGTATATTATTCGATTCAAATATCTTATTTTCAACAACAAAAAATCACAAGGCATACAAAGAAAAATGAAATTATGGTATATTCAAAGGGAAAAAAATAAAAGAAAACATTCCTGAGAAAGACCAGTAAGCAGACCTACTAGACAAAGACTTTAAAACAGCTCTCTTAAAGCTGCTCAAAAAAGGAAGACATTAAGAAAGTCAAGAAAATGATGTAAGAACAAAATACAAATATCAATAAAAGGAATACCTACAAAGAAACCAAAAGGAATTCTAGAGCTGAAAATTACTTAAATGAAATAAAAAATTCTTCTGGTGATGGAGTCTGGAGAAGACACACAGAAATGGCACCTTGCAAGGGGGAGGAAAAGAAGGAACAGGTGATCAGCCTCAAACTGTAGGTGGTTGAAGAATAAAATATATTTAGTCTTCTCCACATCTTTGCAGCCTTCAATGATACTTTTGCCCATGTCACTGATCTTTCTGATAAGGCAACCATCTGCCATGTGACTGGTAGGATGAAGGTAAAGGCTGAATGAGATTATTCCTCTCCATATTCTGCCATGTTGGCTGCTTAGAATGTGACCCAGAGGTGCAGAAACCTGGGCATCACTGGCCTCCACATAAACTCAAGGCTGCAGGAATAAATAGGATTCACACCCCTGAGCCAGGGCCTAATCAATTCTCAGAGCCCTTGCTCGCTCAGGAATAGAGATCGGACAGATTAAGGATGTTATCCCCTCCCTCTCCAACAGAACCCACAGGAAGGGGAGCCACTGTAGTCGCTGTCTGTGAGCAGGACTCCTCAAATTATTGTTTTATGCTAATAAATTTTCTTTGTGTGAACAAAAAAAGAAAATAAATAAAAGAAAAATTTACAAAAGGGATTCTAAGGCAGATTTGAGCATTCCAAAAAGTGAGTCTGAAAAATTAAAAATAGAACAATTGAGGTTACTGAGTATGAAAAAAAAAAAAGAAAGAAAGAGATTGGAGAAAAGTAAAAAGAGCCTAAGGGACCATCAAACAGACTAACATATACATTGTGAGAGTGCCAGAAGAAGAGAGGGGGGGACAGAGGGTCAGAGAAATCATTTGAAGAAATAATGGCTTAAATTGTCCCAAATTTTATGAAAAACATAAGTATAAATATTACAGAACCCCAACAAACTCCAAGTAAGATGACATTAAAGAGACCCATACCAAGACATATTGTAATCAAACTGTTGAGAGACAAAGACAAAGAGAGAGTATTGAAAGCAGAAAGGAAAAAGTGAATCATCACATACAAGAGATCCTCAATCAGATTTCTCATTAGAAATTTTGGAGACCAGAAGGCAATGGGATGATATATTCAAAGTGCTAAAAGAAAAACAATGTTGGAGAAAACCAAGATGGCAGCATAGGTAAACACCGGAAATTGCTGCCTCGCACAACCACTTCAAAAAAACAACTAAAAGACAAAATGGACATCATCCAGAACCACAGGAAGGCTGGCCGAGTGGAAATTCTACAACTAGAAGGAAAGAGAAAAGCACACTGAGACGCAGAGGAGGTGCAGTGTGGAAGTAAAGTGCAGAGGTACAGAGGCGCACGAGGAAAGGGCTGGCAACTGAGGACATGGCTGTCTTTTTCAATTGGGAGGGAGACTCAAGCTCCGGACTGCTCTGAACTCCAGTTCCAGGCGAGTCTCTGGGGACCCAGACTCATATGGGGAGACACTGGACTGTCTGGCATCGGGCAGAACTCGAGGGCAGCTTTCTCTCAGAGGTGCTTGCAGCGATTGCCGTGGAACAGTAAGACCCGGGTCCTCTTAGGGCAGGGCTGAGGATCACCATAGCTGTTTGCTCTACCGTGTTGATTCCCTGAGACCCTGCCCCACCCAAGCTGTGCGCAGAGGCTTTTGTATGTGAATGCCCTAGCCCTTTGCAATCTAAAATTACCTAACTAACTGCAGCTGGGTCAGAGAGACCCAGAACATCCAAAAAGAAGGCCCAAGGCCCCACAGCAGCTTGCATTGCTTCACAGCTGGGACTCATCTAGGCACCTCCAAACTCCAAACAAAGAAAAGGAATCTGCAGATCTCTCCAAGCTCCTGCTGGGTAGCCTTAGGCAGAGGCTAAATTAGCACCTCCTTAGAGATCCAAGAGCCAGTATACCCAGTGGTCAGAGTGGACCATCCAGATTACAACTCCTCAGATCCATAAGGGACACACTCAGGGGGCTGACTCAGTGAGCACCAAAGCCCCACTGAAGCAAGTATTGCCCCAGAAGGGTGTCTCCAGCACAGAAGTTCTCCCACCATAACCACAGCTGATTCTCACAGCCAATTGGCCTGGAGGTCAATTCCTCCCAGTGATACCTACAACAATCAAGGCTTAACTACAACAAGACTGTGCACAAAGCCCACAAAGGGGTGTACCAAGAGTGTCCACCTCAGGTAATTGGGGAGGCTGAGCCACTGGGCCCTATAGGACACCTAGCACACAAAGCCACTCTACCAACACAGGGAAGCAGCCAAAATGCAGAGACAAAGAAACAGGTCACAAATGACAGAAATGGAGGAAAGCAAACTACTGGATATAGAGTTCAAAACCACACTTATAAGGTTTTTCAAGAATTTTCTAGAAACTGCCGATAAATTTAGTGAGACTCTCGAGGATATGAAAAAGGACCAACTAGAAATTAAGCATACACTGACTGAAATAAAAAAAAT
Organism: Myotis lucifugus; assembly: GCF_000147115.1. Classification (NCBI taxonomy): domain Eukaryota; kingdom Metazoa; phylum Chordata; class Mammalia; order Chiroptera; family Vespertilionidae; genus Myotis; species Myotis lucifugus. Next base: position 222,690 of record NW_005871801.1, on the reverse strand, counting down.
ATTATACAGAGACCCAATAGCAGACTAGAGGATCCCAAGAATCAAGTCAAAGATTTGAAATATGAAGAAGCAAAAAACACCCAACCAGAAAAACAAAAAGAAAAAAGAATCCAAAAATATGAAGATAGTGTAAGGAGCCTCTGGGACAACTTCAAGTGTACCAACATCCGAATTATAGGGGTGCTGGAAGAAGAGAGAGAGCAAGATATTGAAAACCTATTTGAAGAAATAATGACAGAAAACTTACCCTACCTGGTGAAAGAAATAGACTTACAAGTCCAGGATGCACAGAGAACCTCAAACAAAAGGAATCCAAAGAGGATCACACCAAGACACATCATAATTAAAATGCCAAGAGCAAAAGACAAAGAGAGAATCTTAAAAGCAGCAAGAGAAAAACAGTTAGTTACCTACAAGGGAGTACCCATACGACTGTCAGCTGATTTCTCAACAGAAACTTTGCAGGCCAGAAGGGAATGGCAAGAAATAGTCAAAGTGATGAATGCCAAGAACCTACAACCAAGATTACTTTATCCAACAAAGCTGTCATTCAGAATTGAAGGTCAGATAAAGAGCTTCACAGATAAGAAAAAGCTAAAGGAGTTCATCACCACCAAACCAGAATTATATGAAATGCTGAAAAGTATCCTTTAAGAAGATAAATAATTTGATGAACAGAATAAACTGGTGAATATAATAGAATCAGGGACATAGAAAGGGAGTGGACTGACAATTCTCGGGGGGGAAGGGGTGTGGGGTGTGCGGGAAGAGACTGGACAAAAATCATACAACCTATGGATGAGGACAGTGGCAGGGGTAAGGGCAGAAGGTGGGGTGGGAACTAGTGGAGGGGAGCTATGGGGGGAAAAAGAGGAACAAATGTAATAATCTGAACAATAAAGATTTAATTTTTTAAAAAAGAAAAGAAAGACAATGTCAACCAAGAATCCTATACCTGGCAAAACTGTCCTTCAAAAGTGAGGGAGAGCCTGGCCAGCATGGCTCAGTGGTTGAGCATCAACCTATAAATCAATAAGCCATGGTTCAATTCCTGGTCAAGACACATGCCCAGGTAGCGGGCTCAATCCCCTGTGTGGGGCGTGCAGAAGGCAGCATATCAGTGACTCTATCTCATCATTGATGTTTCTATCTCTCTCTCTTTTTCTCCCTCTCCCTTCCTCTCTGAAATCAATCAAAATATTTTTTTAAAAGAGAGTCAGAGAGAAATCAAGATATTCCCAGATAAATAAAACCTGAGGGGGAATCATTACCATTAAACCTGCCCTGAAAGACATGCTAAAGCCAGTGCTCCAGGTTGAAATGAAAGTAGACACTAGACCAGTGATGGCGAAACTATGTCACCTCTGACATGCGAACTCATTTTTTTGGTTGATTTTTCTTTGTTAAATGACATTTAAATATATAAAATAAATATCAAAAATATAAGTCTTTGTTTTACTATGGTTGCAAATATCAAAAAATTTCTATATGTGACACAGCACCAGAGTTAAGTTAGGGTTTTTCAAAATGCTGACACACCAAGCTCAAAAGGTTCGTCACCACTGCACTAGCCAGTAACTTGAAGTCATATGAAGAAATAAAAATCTCATTAAAGGTAAATACATGCAATTATAAAAGCTAGTATTATTGTAACAATGGTGTCAATATGTTTTCTACATTTTTAAACCATTAGTCTAAAAGCTAGTATTATTTTAGCTTTGATTTGTCACTCCACATTTTGTTTTCAATATAATTTAAAAGACATGCATTTTTATATGCTTATTTTGCCTTTTTTTAAATTAAATCTTTATTGTTGAAAGTATTACATTTGTCCCCATTTTCCCCCCATTGACCCCTTTCCCCCAACCCAGACCTTCACCACCCTATTCTCTGTGTCCATGGATTATGCATATATGCATACAAGGTCTTTGATTGACCTCTTCCCACCCACCCACTCTTCCCCACCTTCCCTCTGAGATTCCACAGTCTGTTCTATATTTCTATGTCTCTGGATCTATTTTGTTCACCAGCTTATTTTTTTCATTAAACTCCACATATGAGTGAGATCATGTGATATTTGTCTTTCTCTGACTGGCTTATTTCACTTAACAATAATATTCTCCTGGTCCCTCCATGCTGTCTCAAAGGGTAAGAGATCCTTCTTTTTTACTGCTCCATAGTATTCCATGGTGTAAATGTACCACAGATTTTTTACCCATTCATCTACTAATGGGCACTTGGGCTGTTCCAGATCGTAGCTATTGTAAATTGTGCTGCTATAACCACAGGGGTGCATATATTCTTTATAATGGGTGTTTCTGATATCTTAGGATGTATTCCTAAAAGTGGAACCAGTGGGTCTAATGGCAGTTCCATTTTTAATTTTTTGAGGAAACTCCATATTGTTTTCCATAATGGCTGCACCAGTCTGCATTCCCACCAGCAGTGTACTAGGCTTTCCATTTCTCCACATCCTTGCAAACATTTGTCATTTATTGATTTGTTGATGGTAGCCATTCTGACAGGTGTGAGGTGATACTTCATTGTTGTTTTGACTTGCATCTCTCTGATGATCAGTGACTTTGAGCATTTTTTTCCATATGTCTCTTGGCTACCTGTATGTCCACTTTAGAGAAGTGTCTATTTAGGTCCTTTGCCCATTTTTTTTATTGGATTGTTTGTCTTTCTTTTGTTAAGTTGTATGAATTCCTTATATATTTTGGATATTAATCCTTTATCAGATGTATATTGCCAAATATGTTCTCCCATACAGTGGGCTCCCTTTTCGTTTTGATGGTGGTTTCTTTTGCTGTGCAGAAGCTTTTTATTTTGATGTAGTCCCATTTGTTTATTTTCTCCTTAGTTGCCTTTGCCCTAGGAGATGTATCTGTAAACACATTGCTATGAGAGATGTCTGAGATTTTGCTGCCTATGGTTTCTTTTAGGATTTTTAAGGTTTCCCAACTTACATTTAAGTCTTTTATCCATTTTGAGTTTATTCTTGTGTATGGTGTAAGTTGGTGGTCTAGTTTCATTTTTTTGCATGTTATCTGTCCAATTTTCCCAACACCATTTATTAAAGAGACTGTCTTAACTCCATTGTATGTTCATGCTCCTGTATCAAATATTAATTGAGAATAATGACGTGGGCCAATATCTGGGGTCTCTATTCTGTTCCATTGATCTAAATGCCTGTTTTTGTGCCAGTACCAGACTGTTTTGATTACGGTGGCTTTGTAGTATAACTTGATATCTCAGCATTGTGATTCCTCCAACTTTGTTCTTTCTCAGTATTGTGTGGCTATTTTTGGTTCCATATAAATTTTTGGAGTATTTGTTCTAGATCTGTGAAATATGCTGTTGGTATTTTAATAAGAATTGTATTGAATCTGCAGATTGTCTTGGGTAGTAAGAACATTTTAATGATGTTGATTCTACCAATCCATGAACACAGTATATTCTTCCACTTGTTTACATCTTCCTCTATCTTTTTTCCTGTAGTTTTCTGAGTACAAGTCTTTTACCTCCTTGATTAAGTGTATTCCTAAGTATCTTAATTTTTTTTTGCTGCAATGGTAAATGGGATTGTTTGTTTAATTTCACTTTCTTTTTTCTTTCTTTTTAAAATTTTTTTATTGATTTCAGAGAGGAAGGGAGAGGAGAGAGAGAGATAGAAATGTCAATGATGACATTTCTGATTGGCTGCCTCCTGCACACCCCACACTGCGGATCGAGCCTACAACCCAGGCATGTGACTTGACCGGGAATCAAACTGTGACCTCCAGCTTCATAGGTTCATGTTCAACCACTGAGTCACGCTGGCCAAGCTAGTTTCACTTTCTGATAATTCGTTATTGGTGTATAAAAAAGCCATCGATTTTTTAGTGTTGATTTTATATCCTGCTACATTGCCAAATTCATTTATTAAATCTAGTACTTTTTTTGGTGGAGTCTTTATGGTTTTCTATATATAATATCATGTCATCTGTGAATAATGAGAGTTTTACTTCCTCCTTTTCAATTTGGATGCCTTGCCTTTTATTTCTGCTTGTCTTATCACTGTGGCTAGGACTTCCTGTACTAAGTTGAATAAGAGTGATAAAAGCAGACATCCCTGTCTTGTTCCTGTTCTTAGGGGAAATGGTTTTAGTTTTTGCCCAGTGAGTATGATGTTGGCTGCAGGGTTGTCATATATGGCCTTTCTTATGTTGATGTATGCTCCCTCTACTCCCACTTTGCTGAGAGTTTTTATCAAAAATGGGTGTTGGTCCCTGACCGGTTTGGCTCAGTGGATAGAGCGCTGGCCTGCGAACTGAAGGGTCCCAGGTTCAATTCTGGTCAAGGGCATGTACTTTGGTTGTGGGCACATCCCCAGTAGGGGGTGTGCAGCAGCAGCTGATCAATGTTTCTCTCTCGTGGATGTTTCTAGCTCTCTATCCCTCTCCCTTCCTCTCTGTAAAAAATCAATAAAATATATATATATTTTTAAAATGGGTGTTGGATTTTGTTGATGCTTTTTCTGCTTCTATTGATATGATCATGTGATTTTTGTCTTTCAATTTGCTTATATGATGTATCACATTTATTAATTTGTGAATATTGTACCAGCCTTGCATCCATGGAATAAATCCCACTTGGTCATGGTGTATGATCTTTTTAATATAATGCTAGATGCAATTTGCTAATATTTTGTTGAGGATTTTAGCATCTATGTTCATCAGGGATATTGGCCTGTAAATCTCTTTCTTTGTAGTGTCTATTTGGAATTAGGAAAATGCTGGCCTCATAAAAAGAGCTTGGAAATGTTCCTTCCTCTGGCATTTTTTGGAATAGTTTGAGGAGTATGGGTGTTAGTTCTTTAAATGTTTGGTAAAACTCCCCTGTGAAGCCATCTGGAGCAGGGTTTTTGTTTGCTGAGAGGTGTTTTTTTTATTTTATTACTGCTCCTATTTCATCAGTTGTTATTGGCCCATTCAAGTTTTCTGATTCCTCCTGATTCAGTTTTGGGAGGTTGTATTTTTCTAAGAATTTTTCCATTTCATCCATATTGTCCAGCTAGTTGGCATATAGTTGTTCACAGTATTTTCTTACAATCCTTTGTATTTCTGTGGTGTCAATTGTTACCTCTCTGCTTTTGTTTCTGGTTTTATTTTATTGGTTCCTCTCCCATTGTTTCTTGATGAGTCTGGCTAATGGTTCATCAATCTTGTTTATCTTTTCAAAGAACCAGCTCTTGGTTTCATTGATATGTTGTTTGTTTGTTTGTTTGTATAGTCTCAGTGTCATTTATTTCTGCTCTGATCTTTATTATTTCCTTCCTTCTACTTACTCTGGGCTTTTCTTGTTGTTCCCTTTCTAATTCTTTAAGTTGTAGAGTTAAGTAGTTTATTGTTAATTTTTCTTGTTTTTTGAGGTATGCCTGTAGTGCTATGAACTTCACTCTCAGGACTGCTTTTGCTGAGATTGGGTTGTTGTGTGTTCATTTCATTTGTTTCCAGAAGTTTTTATTTATTGATTGATCTCATTGATAATCCATTCATTGTTTAATAACATGCTATTTAGCCTGGCTGGTGTGGCTCAGAGGTTGAACGTCAGCCTATGAACCAGGAGTTCATGGTTCAATTCCCAGTCAGGGCGCATGCCCTGATTGAGAGCTGGATCCCCAGTGTGGGGCATGTAGGAATCAGCCAATCAGTAATTTTCTCTCATCATTGATGTTTCTATCTCTCTCTACCTCTCCCTTCCTCTTGGAAATCAATAAAAGTATATTTTTAAAAAATAATATGCTATTTAGCCTCCATGTGCTTGAATGTTTTTGAGTGTTTTTACTATAGTTCAGTGGTCGGCAAACTGCGGCCCATGAGCCACATGCAGCTCTTTGGCCCCTTGAGTGTGGCTCTTCCACAAAATACCAACTTCTGCGCATGGGCCACGAAGTTTCAATCGCACTGTACGTACGTGCCCACACGTGGTATTTTGTGGAAGAGCCACACTCAAGGGGCCAAAGAGCCACATGTGGCTCGCAAGCCGCAGTTTGCCGACCACTGCTATAGTTGATTTCTAATTTCTTTCCTTTGTAATCTGAGAAGATGCTTGATATGATTTCAATCTTCTTGAACTTATAAAGACTTGTTTTGTGTCCTGACATGTGATCTATCTTTGTGAATGACCATGTGCACTTGAGAAGAATGTATATTCTGCAGCGTGGGGCTAAAGTGTTCTATAAATGTCAATTAAATCTATATGATCCAGTGTGTCATTTAGAGCCACTGTTTTCTTGTTAATTCTTCTTCTGGAGGATCTATCCAGCGAAGTCAATGGGGTATTAAAGTCCCCTACTCTAACTGTATTGCTGTCAATCTCTCCCTTAAAGTCCTCTAGAAGTTTTTCTATATATTTAGGTGCTCTTATATTGGGTGCATATATGTTTACTAGGGTTATATCCTCTTGTTGGATTGATCCCTTTAGTATTATGTAGTGACCTTTGTTGTCTTTTGTGATGGCCTTCATTCTGAATTCTATTTTGTCAGATATGAGTATTGCTACCCCAGTTTTTTTTTTCTTTTCCATTTGCCTGGAAAAGTTTTTTTCCAATCCTCCCACTCTCATCCTGTGTGAGTCATTTATCTTGAGGTAGGTCTCTTGTAGACAGCATATAGTTGGATCATGTTTTTGTATCCATTCAGCTACCCTATGTCTTTTGATTGGAGCATTTAATCCATTTACAGTTAAGGTTGGTACTTATTTATTGCCATTTTAATTCTGTATGCCTATTTTTCTTTCTCTGTCTCTGTCTCTGTCTCTCTCTCTGTATCTCTCTCTCTCTCTCTCTCTCTCTCTCTCTCTATATATATATATATATATATATATATATAATTTCCTCTTCTCATTACAGCAGTCCCTGTAGCATTTCTTGTAGTGCTGGTTTGGTGGTGATAAACTCCTTTAGCCTTTTTTTTGTCTGGGAAGCTCTTTATTTCACCATCTATTTTTGAATGATAGCCTTGCTGGATATATAATCTTGGTTTCAGACCCTTGCTTTTCATTACCTTAAATACTTCATGCCAATCCCTCTGGCCTACAGAGTTTTTTATGAGAAATCAGCTGACAGCCTTATGGGAACTTCTTTGTAGGTAACAGTTTGCTTTTCTCTTGCTGCCTTTAAGATTCTCTCTTTGTCTTTAATTATGATGTCTGGGCATGGACCTGTTTGAGTTCTTCTTGCTTGGGACTCCCTGTGCCTTCGGGACTTTTGTGATTTTTTTCTCCACCAGATTAGGGAATTTTTCTGCCATTATTTCTTCAAACACTTTCTCTATTCCTTGCTCACTTTTTTCTCCTTCTGGCACTTTAATTATGTGAATACTGGAGACCCGGTGCATGAAAATTCATGCACTGGAGGCAGGGTCCCTCAGCCCAGCCTGCCCCCTCTCACAGTCTGAGAGCCCTCAGGGGCGGGAAGCAACACAGCAATCAGGGGAAGGCTATACCCCATCACACCTCTACTGCTGCCACTGCCAGCAGTAGAAGCCTCGGCCAGCCTTGGTTACCTGAGCCTCGGGCGACCCTGGGAAGATGGGCAGCAGCCATCCAAGGCTTGCCTGCATCTTGAGCTGGCTCTGAGCAGCTGGGCAGCTTCCATCTGAGGCTTGCCTGCACCTCAGGCATTGGATGGGCAGCTGCCATTTGAGGCTTGCCTGCGCCTCGGGCTGGCCCTGGGTGGTTTGGGGGCTGAGGGGACTGGGGGGTCTCCAGAGGCAGGTACATGGAGCGGCCGGGCATGCCTGGGGGCGGGCCTGGCCTTGCCGGGAGCCTGCCACCCCAGCGGGGCTGAAGGGACTGGGCACTGCCATCTTGTGGCTGTGGGTGCCGCCATCTTTGATGGCGGGGCAGTCAATTAGCATATTCCCTCCTTATTGGCTGTGGGCACTACCATCTTTGAGGGTGGGGCAGTCAATTAGCGTATTTGCTCCTTATTGGCTGTGGGCGCCACCATCTTTGCGATGGCATGAGGGTCAATTAGCATAGTCCCTCTTTATTAGATAGGATTGTTACAATTCATGTTGTCCCTCGGCTCCTTTAAGCTGTTCTCTGTTTTTTGTTTTTTTTTTGTGGTTTTTTTTTATTGCTTAAAGTATTACAAAGGGTATTACATATGTGTCCTTTTTTTCCCCCCACCCTTGACAATCCCCTGGCCTCCCCTACCCCCCAGTGTCTTATGTCCATTGGTTATGCTTATATGCATGCATACAGGTCCTTCGATTGATCTCTTACCCCCCTCCCTCCTGCCCCCCAACCCTCCCCAGCCTTCCTGCTGCAGTTTGACAATCTGTTTGAGGCAGCTCTGCCTCTGTATCTATTATTGTTCAAAAGTTTATAATGGTCTCTATTATCCATGAATGAGTGAGATCATGTGGTATTTTTCCTTCATTGACTGGCTTATTTCACTTAGCATAATGCTCTTCAGTTCCATCCATGCCGTTGCAAATGGTAAGAGTTCCTTCTTTTTTACAGCAGCATAGTATTCCATCGTGTAGATGTACCACAGTTTTCTAATCCATTCATCTACTGATGGGCACTTAGGCTGTTTCCAGATCTTAGCTATGGTGAATTGTGCTGCTATGAACATAGGGGTGCATATATCCTTTCTGATTGGTGTTTCTGGTTTCTTGGGATATATTCCTAGAAGTGGGATCACAGGGTCAAATGGGAGTTTGGTTTTTTCTTTTTGGTTCTCTGGGTGATGAAAGAAAAATACCACATGATCTCACTCATTTATGGATAATTAAGACCATTATAAACTGATGAGCAAAAATAGATACAGAGGCAGAGCAACATCGAACAGACTGTCAAACTACAGCGGGAAGGTGGGGGTGGGGGGGTAAGAGATCAACCGAAGGACTTGTATGCATGCATATGAGCATAACCAATGGACACAATACACTGGGGGGCATGGGAGGCTAGGGGAGGGTCAAGGGGAGAAAAAAAAGGAGACATATATAATACTCTTTGTAATACTTTAAGCAATAAAACAATTAAAAAATAATAATAAAATAAAATAATTCACTGATCCAATCCTTAACTTCCCCTAATCTGCTGTGTATTCCTTCCAATGTGTTCTTTATTAGTACTATGTCATTCTTTATTTCTGACTGGTCTTTTTTCATAGTTACTATATCTTTTCTCATGATGTTGAGATCTTTGCCATCATTATTCTGAATTCTGTATCTGATAAATTTATTATCTCCATTTCGTTTAGCACTTCTTCTAGAGAACTCTCTTATTCTTTTATTTGGGGTTGCTTTTTTGTCTCCCCATTTTGATTGCCTGTTTGGGTTTGTGTCTATGTATTAGGTAGATCTGCCACAGCTCCCAATTTCCAGTGCAGAACAATGTCAGACACTGTTTCTGAAAGACCCTGAGTACCTCATTTGGAACTATCAGCAATCCACAGCTTGTGGCTCCCTCTGCTGGGCTTGGATGTCTTTGGAAAGGACCAAGATGTGCACCAGGGTCTGCTTTTCCTAGCCCCAGGCCTAGAAGGAGATCAGGCAAAGACTCAAAGCCTCTAAAGACCCACCTCTGCTGTAGTCAGATTGTATTCTGGCTTGATTAGCCTCAAGCCATCTACCACAGGGTGAGATGAGAGGTCTTCCAATAGGGTGGGGAAACTGCCTGGATAGCAAAGGTCTATGGAAAAAGATGTCCTCCGCAGTGAGGGAACAACTCAGCACAAGAAACTAGGGTGGCTGCCCTCTAATCTCCAATCCCAGAACCCCAAACCCTGGTCTCTCCTTACACACTCCAGCCCACTCTCCCTCCCTCTGCCAGAGTCCAAGGTGAGTGGCTGCACAAGAAGTTTTGTGTGTTGCCCTTTTAAAAGGGTGCCTGCAGACAGCAACTCTGCTGCCTTTCACAGCCAGATGTTCTGTGGGCACCTATCTCAGTTCTGGTTCTCTGGGGTGGGGAACCCATCTTGGGGTTTAGACCCCAGAGTTCTCAGTGGGAACCCCCCACAGCTGAGATATCCCTCCAGACCTTCAGCTGCCGTCTGGGGGAGCCCAGCCAGCCCTTTTGCGTCTTCACACTTCCTACCAGTCTCTATGTGGTCTCTACTTTCCATCCTTAGTTATCAGGGCTCTCTCCAGCTAGTCTTCAGTTGATTTTTCAGAGTGGTTTTCTGTGTTTTAGTTGTATTTCTAGTTTGGTCCTAGGAGAGTGTCAGTGTAGCTTCCACTTGCTCAGCCACCATTTTTAAGATCCTTTTTTTCCCCCATTGATTTTTAGAGAGAGTGTAAGGGAAGGGAGAGACAGAAAAAGAGAAACACTGATGTGAGAGGAACACATCGATTGGATGCCTCCCACACATACCCTGACCAGGAATGGGGATTGAGCCTGCAACCAAAGTATGTGGCCTTGACCAGAATCAAACCTGGGACCCTTCAGTCTGCTGGCCTACTCTCTATGCACTGAGCCAGAAGCAACCCAATTGCTTTTTAACTGCACATAATTTAGAATCAATATTCAGTGAATAAAAGCTAGTTTACGGTGGCTGGCTTAATTAGAGATAATGGCTTATCACTTTTTGGTCTTGTGAAACCTACATGGAGTTCTCTAAAAAGGATTATTAAAAGTTATCTAAAACTGATTATGGAAATAAATGGAATAAGAGTTTCTAGGTGAAATTTTGGCAGTTTCCAAAGTCCTTTGGTTCCTTAAAGTCTTCTATTAAGATCCAGATACTTGTGATAAGGCCTGATTAGGATGTTAGAATGATTGAAAATGATTGCATATAGAGAATAAGATATGTGTGCTTGATAAAAGAAGGTATGAGGAAAGGAAATACATTTTGCTGACGGAAAAGAGTGTGATTTTATCCTAGAGTAAAATAATTATTCTAGAATAAGAAAGGAAAAAGAACAAACGCTGAAAGTTTTATGAAAATTGCAGATGGTTTGTGTATGTTGCAGGTTAATGAAGAAAGAAATTTGAAAAGGAAATCTTATGTATGGTCAAACTAACTAAAATTGGAATGGATTTATTTAAGTTAATTTTAAAAGTATGCTGATACAGCCCTGGCCAGTGTGGCTCAGTTGCTTGGACATTGTCCTGTGCACTGAAAGGTCGCAGGTTCGATTCCCGGTCAGGGTACATGCCCAGATTTCAGGCTTGGTTCCCTATAGAGGGCGGCGTATAGTGTAGGGAGCATGTAGTATAGGGAGCATGTAGGAGGCAGCTGATCGGTGTCTCTCTCTCTCTCCCCCTCCCTTCCTCTCTCTCTAAAAATCAATAAAGTTCCTTTTTCTAAAGAGTATGCTGATACAGAGTTGGAATTGGGGTTTCTCTCTGTGTTAAAAGAACATATTTTCCTGTACTATAATATGCTCTTGATAAGTTATAAAGGATAAAACAAAAATTTATGTTTATTTATAGTCATTTATTGTGGTCTATAGCATCAAATCTTTGATTGCTTAGGTAAACCAAACCTTCTTAAGATTGAAAAAAGCTAAATTTTGGTTCTAAGCATTTAAATTTCTGTAACTGCTTGTGAAGCCTTTGTCACTATGATTAAATGATTAATTAAAGTAAGGAAATCTCTCTTTACAAATGGGAGACATGAAACTAATCAGGCCGATTTGAGGTTTGAAAAATAAATTTTATCCAATTGGCCTCTTTTTCGAGGATAAAGTGACCTAGTGATGATTTCCGTGTGTTCTCATTGGGTAGAAGCATTCCCATGTGGAAGGGCTACAGCCACAGTTGCAAAAATACTTTGAGAGCCCGAGCTGGTTTGGCTCAGTGGATAGATTGTTGGCCTGCAGACTGAAGGGATCCCGGGTTCGATTCTGGTCAAGGGCACATGCCTGGGTTATGGGCTCGACCCCCAATAGGGCGTGCAGGAGGCAGCCGATCAATGATTTTCATCATTGATATTTCTATTTCTCTCTCTCTCCCTTCCTCTCTGGAATCAATAAAAATATATTTTTTTAAAATACTTTGAGAAAGGAGTTTCTCTACTTGGCAATTGGAGGACCCACTTTACAAGACAAATTCTATACCAGGAATGCAAAATGTGGTCAATATTGCAGCATCCCCACTGCACTTATCACCCCCAGTCCTCTGGCTTTACAGAACAAACCAAAGTAGTTTAAATTCAATTGAAAAAAAAATGTTGAATCTTTTGATCTGCCTTGGCCTAAAGTCTGTCCCTTGTATTGCTTAACCTAAGATCACTCCCTTTGTAAACAGCGATTTCCTTTTGAAATCATTATCAGAAGACTTATGAGGTTAGATTAGGCAATGCACAATGTATGAAGGAGACCTATTGCAGAGTTTACAAAAGCTCGTGAAGCTTGCAGAGCCATCTTCTCTCGGCGCTCTCCCGGGAGATGAAGGCCTCAGACATCACGGCCCACCACCTGGAGCGACGGCCCATGGAGAAGGACCTCTCCGCACAGATTCCTTCCAGCCGCCCTGAAGGAGCCCACCCTGGGGACCGGGAACTAATCTCTGTGCTGCAGGACTCAAAGGGTTATGTTTCTCATTGTAAAGAGGCTCTCAAACTCACACCTCACTGGCCTGACTGGACGTCCAGCCTATCAGAGACCTCAAATGAAAGTTACCCAGAACAGACCACTGGTCAGACAAAAAGCAGATGGCCCTTGGAGCCCACGGCTTTTCCCGGGATCCGCGACCTGTCCAGAAAAGTTAACGCCTGCTATTTTGGTCCATAATGTTGTTGTCATAATGATTATATTCCTGGGCATATTAGTGAGCTTTATTTTCTTGCAACAAGCCCGTCACCTTCCCTGTGTTTTAGATTGTATGTTCTAGTTATTCCACATCATGAGCTTCTGACTATAAGGTTCTTCCAGTGATTTTTGCTGTTTTGACCCTTGTAAGTGGGAAACCTTGGCATGGAAATACACAGTGCTTTCAAACCTCAGCCTCCTCGGGAACCTGTCTGAACGCTGGATGGCCATCCAATGCCTGCCTCTACCTGGCAAAGCTGATGATCCTACAGTTATTCCTCAGCTATTTCTCCACAATCTCTGACTTTACTGTTGATTTGACAAGCCCCCTCTGTAAAGCCACTGTGGTGGCAGGAGACAGCCTTATTCTTTTTGTTTTCTTTTTTAAAAAAAAAAAAAAAAAACACCTTTTTTCTTTATTTCACACAGTGCAACCTACATGGTTGCTTTTTCGAGACAGCCTTATTCTGCCAACGAAGTCGACGTTCCAGTAATTTACACACCACCCCTGTGAGAAATCATTCATTACTAAGGACAGTTTGTAGCTTAAGGAAGAATTGTAGCCTCACATTTCTCCTGTATAAGGAGCTGTTTTATTCTGTTTTGTTTTGTTTTTATAAGGAGCTGTTTTAGACCTATCTGTACGTTCCCTTGATTCTGAACAGTCAATGAAGTCAAGTTTCTATGTCCTGGCAGAATGAAGTGCTGGCTAGTTTTTATAAAAAGCACATCACCTCTGCCCTAGCTGGTTTGGCTCAGTGGATAGAGTGTCGGCCTGAGGGGACTGAAGGGTCCCGGGTTTGATTCTGCCCCAGGGCACATGCCCAAATTGTGGGCTCGATCCCCAGTTGGGGGGGGGGGGGCGTGCAGGAGGCAGCTGATCAATGATTCTCTCTCATCATTGATGTTTCTCTCCCTCCCTTCCTCTCTGAAATCAATAAAGAAATATCTATTTTTAAAAAATTTAAAAAGCACATCATTTCAAATGTGAATCATTTCTTTTATCTAGAATCATCCATTTTACGCTAGACCTAGGATAACCCCTGTATTGATATTTGATTAGTCATTCAAGTGGAAAGGATCTGTTGTCAGTTGAGGTGATTTAGAGCAACATGGAAGGCAAAAACTGATGACTAAGATAGCCTGTTGTGTACAACCTTCATGCATAGTTCAGGGTGTGTATTGTCCTTTTCCCAATACCTGAGAACAAAGGGGGCAATTTCAAACATAATAAATTTTCCTTCAGACAGGAGTAATATTTTTTCAAATGTTTATTGATTTTAGAGAGAGGAAGGGAGAGGGATAGAGAGATAGAAACATAGATAAGAGAGAAACATCCGCCGTAACCGGTTTGGCTCAGTGGATAGAGCATCGGCCTGCGGACTGAAGGGTCCCGGGTTCGATTCCGGTCAAGGGCATGTGCCTTGGTTGCAGGCACATCCCCACTGGGGGGTGTACAGAGGCAGCTGATCGATATTTCTCTCTCTCATCGATGTTTCTGGCTCTCTATCCCTCTCCTTTCCTCTCTGTAAAAAATCAATAAAATATATTTTTAAAAAAGAGAGAGAGAGAGAGAGAGAGAGAGAGAGAGAGAAACATCCATCGGCTGCCTCCTGCACCCCCCCCCCCCACTGGGGATGGAGCCCACAACCCAGGTATGTGCCCTGACCGGGAATCGAACCAGTGACCCCTTAATTCATGGGTTGACACTCAACCACTGAGCCACACTGGCCAGGCAGGAAGTAATATTTTAACAGCAGTCAGTCCACCAACTTAAGGCTGTAACTTTCCTTTCTTCTCTCTTGGGACTGATTCTATTGAATAGAGTTCAGTATTTTGAAAATAACCTTCCTTTGTGAGTTCCTTATCTTTCACCTCATGCCAGTGCTTAAGTATTAAAGTGTATTTTAAGTGATGTCAGAGAGAATAAGCCTAACAATTAAATGTCTATTAGTATGGATAATATTTAACATAATTTTAAAAGTTAATGATGCTACACATTGTGGGGTTCTTTTAATTTATTATTTGTGTGTGTATGTGAATCCTCACCCAACGGTACTTTTTCCATTGACTTTTTTTTAGAGAGAGTGGCAGGGAGGGGGAGAGACAGAGAAACATCCATGTACAAGAGACACATTGATTTGATTGGTTGCCTCCTGCAGGCACCCTGACAAGGGCCAGGGATCGAGCCTGCAACCAAGGTGCATGCCCTTGACCGAAATTGAACCCAAGACCCTTCAGTCCGAGGGCCGACGCTCTAACTACTGAGCCAAACCAGCTAGGGGTTTTTGTGTGTGTGTGCCATTAGCCAATGGAACAACTAGGCCATTTGCTCACAAGAGGTCTCTCAGCATGTGCTGGATTAAGGAAATCCCCAGTCTCTTATAGAAGCAGCCAAAACAGCTTGGCAAAGGCTAAAGAACAAGAAAGGTGTGGCTCAGTGGTTGAGGGTCAACCTATGAACTGGGAGGTCACAGTTTGACTCTGGGTCAGGGCACATGCCTGGGTTGCAGGCTTGATCCCCAGTAGGGGCATGCAGGAGGCAGCCAATCAATAGTTTGCTCTCATCATTAATGTTTTAATCTCTCTCCCTCGCCCTTCCTCTCTGAAACCAATAAAAATATTTCAAAAAATAAGAAAGAAAGAAAACATGTAAAGTAAGTGAAGCTATGGTTTTAGTGATAGCTTCTGATTTCCATCAGTCCCATTCCTTTTAACTCTTCTCAAAGGTAGCTGAATCTCTATCATTCAAAGATGAGTGTGGATAGAATTTTAAGATAATATGAGAGCAATGACTTCCTTAGAACTGTACGCTCAGCTAGACATAATGATGCACAATCTAACCAGACCATTAACAAAATATCCTTCTCAGCCACTAGACATTCGAGCTCAGCAAACATCTTTAGATTCTTCAGCCTGAGTGGTCCCTGACAACAAAATTGCCCTTAATTATTTACTCACAGCTCGAGAGGGAGTTTATGCTATAGCCACTATTTCCTACTGCCCCTGGATAAATACCTTTTCCCAGGCAGAATTAGGAACAATCAAACTCCTTAAACTCACAAAATCTCTTAAATGATTTGGCCATTTTGCTTCTAGCACCACAGGCTGGTGAGGATTTAAATCCTCTGATATTTTTAGCTGACTCCCAACTGAACTCAGGGCTATTTTAAGGTCTGGGTTGCAAACTGTTTTACTCATTGTTATTCTAACTTGTTCAATATAATTTATTTATTATCAAGCTATTGATGTTCTTCATAGCCAAATATTTTTGCTAATCTTTATTGTTGAAAGTATTACCTATGTCACCATTTCCCCCCCATCAACTGCCTCCAGCCCACCCCCGCCTCCCACCCCAGGCCCTCACCACCCCACTGTCTGCGTCCATGGGTTATGCATATATGTATACAAGGTCTTTGGTTGGTTACCTCCCCCCCACCCACCCTCCCCTGTGCATAGCCAAATATTAAAGCCTTCTACTTAAGCAGTAGTTTGAACCCAAAGATGGAAATGACTCGTCATGGAATCCCCCTTCATGTTTGTACTTCGTAATAGTTAAAACCTTTACTCCTGATGCCAAATATCATTTTTGTCAATAACCCCTGATTTCTCTTACTGTTACCAAATAAGTGCCTTTCTTGTTCTTTAGCCTTTGCCAAGCTGTTTTGGCTGCTTCTATAAGAGACTGGGAATTTCCTTAATCCAGCACATGCTGAGAGACCTCTTGTGAGCAAATGGCCTAGTTGTTCCATTGGCTAATGCCAATCACAGGAGTTCTGCCAACAGACTAGATGGGACTGGGTTAGCCAAGCCCCTCCAGCACCAACATGGGACACAATGACTTGCTCATCATCACACTGTCTGTCAACAGGTTTTGATTGAAAGCGGGAAATATCAACATCAAGAAAGGATGTACTTTCAAAGAAGGACTCCTTGTGGTTAATCAGGCCCAAATTCAGAGTCTAGCAGCCATTGTTTACTGAGGCTTCTCATGCTTGCTGCACATCAGGGAAAAGTCACAGGCTGAGCTATCTGCCATTGAGCCAACCTCTATAAAGAAGCTCCGGGTATTGTATTTCAAACAATGTAACTGAGACCTTTCTCATTCAATCCCAGGTGTGCAGCTATATCCTCATTGCCTCTTTACCAACCAATCAGAGCAGCTCCATAATAACCAATTAGAACACAAAATTCTGACCAATCAGGACAATGTTGTTTGGACCAATCAAAATGTGAGAATTTGGAGTCCTCATTTGCATAGAAATGGACCAATCAGGGACCAAGTATGAAAACATCTCCCCTTTGTCTGGTGGAATGCACCACCAAATACTGCACCTCCCCAGCTTCAGCTGTCTCACTGGAGCTGTAACATTGGAGCTGTGACACTTGAGCAGCAACACAAGTGGTTTGTTTGAGCTGCTTCACTTGAGCCATTTCACTCGAATCAAGTTTCTCCCATCACTGCACTCCAGACTGGAGACTGCTGTTGGCATTGAATTGGTGGCAGCAACTTTTTGTCCACAAAAAAATACCTTATTATATAATCCCATTCCACAACCAGATGTTCCATATCAAAGCGATACCCTAAAGCTATGGTAACTAAGAGTATTTATTCTTGAATAAATACATAAGGCCAATGGAAAGAATGCTGGGTGTATACACAGAAATTTGATATTAAGATGTCATAGGGGCTTGGGCCCAGGAATGGGAAAATACTGGGTGTGCCCGGCCAGTGTGGCTCAGTGGTTGAGCGTTGAACTATGAACCAGGAGGCCTCATTTGCATAGAAATGGACGAATCCAGGGCACATGCTGGGTGGTAGGCTCAATCTCCAGTAGGGGGCGTGCAGGAGGCAGCCAATCAATACTTCTCTGTCATCATTGATATTCCTAACTCTCTCTCCCTCTCCCTTCTCTGAAATCAATAAAAATATAAATATATTTTTAAAAATAAAAATACCAGGTGGTCAGGAAGCCAAGTTAAGATCATGTGTCCAGAAGGTGTCAAAATCACTGTTCCACGTGTGCAGTTGATCAAGGTTTGGGCTTCCTGGAGTGGTGGTAACCAGCACCAGTACTATCTGGCCCCCACAGCACAAACACAAAGACAGTTGCCAAGCAACCCAACAAGAGGAAGTAACCCCAACTTGACATGGAAATGCCACTCCCTGAACCCTTCACAAACACTTCTTTTTGTGCAAGCCTACCTTTTACAAAAGCCTGCCTTTTCACGCAAGCCTGCTTCGTCCCAGCTTATAAAAGCAGCCAAACAGAGCCAGCCCACAAGCCAGTTCAGAGGACCTTCCTTTCCGCTGTGCTGCCTCCCTGTGCTCAAGCACAAGCTTAATAAAATCTGCCTGGAGATTTATCTGAAGCTTCCTCTCAATTTTTTATCTCTTAATGAAAAAACAGCCTGGCTAATGTGGCTCAGTGATTGCGTGTTGACCTATGAACCGGGAGGTCACGGTTCAATTCCCAGTCAGGGCACATGCCCGGGTGTGGGCTCAATCCCCAGAGGAGGTCATGCAAGAGGCAGCCGATCAATGATTCTCTCATCATTGATCTTTCTATCTCTCCCTCTCCCTTCCTCTCTGAAATCAATAAAAATATATTGAAAAAAAGAAAAACAAACTTTTTTTTTAACCCCACTTCCCACATCAACCACTGCCCCACTTTTTTAAGTGATTCAGCAGCAGCTTTTGACAGTTAACCACTTCTTCCTGTGAGGCAGGCCAGTAAGCCAGGGCAAGCGAAAAAGGAAAATTGAAACAGATGGTTAAACAGCGCTTTGTAGCCATCTAGAAAATCTAGATACCAAGTAGTTTGCAGCCATCTAGTAAATCGTATCTTCTTTAAACCAAGGACACTTAAGAGTAAATGATTTGCACTTCTCCACAGCCAGAGGGTAAATAGCTTAAATCACCCTACTCAGGGAGACAGATAGCAGAAATCCAATTACTATACTGTAGTGCCATTTGCCAAAACACTCAAGGATAGATGAAGCTAAGAGAATAAATCTCATTTTGGTACATCAGCATAAAACTCATGAATATTCTATTGATCCTCCCCTAACAGCCTAGCCTTTAAAACCCCTGAAAAAACGAAGGTCCCAACTCCAGCTCTTCCTCCTAGAAGCACGCCTACACCTTCCCGCCTCTCCCCCACTTCTTTCCCCACAGACGAGCATCTCCTA
Organism: Myotis lucifugus; assembly: GCF_000147115.1. Lineage (NCBI taxonomy): Eukaryota > Metazoa > Chordata > Mammalia > Chiroptera > Vespertilionidae > Myotis > Myotis lucifugus. The sequence goes on along the minus strand of NW_005871801.1, from coordinate 203,746 downwards.
AACTCTACAGGCCCCCATGAGGCTGGCAACCAGGGCAGTGGCTGTTCGTCCTGGGCAAACTTCTGACCCTGTCCCCAAGGCCCCTTTTCTCTGACTCCTTAGTGAGCCAACGCAGCCCAGCTCGGCTCCTTTCCCCACTAGTCCCTCTCCTGTTAGCCCAGGCCCTTCCTTATTGGGCTGTCCTCAGCTTTAATAACTGCCCTCTAAGACTCACCTGGACTCGTGTGAAGTTTTTCTACATGAAGTCAAGAACCCACATAGAATTTGCCAGCCCTAGGCAGGCCCACTCAAGGCCAGGTCTCCTTTCAGGTAACACCTGGACCTAATTTGAACATTGGTTTCTGGGACACCCCCCCCACACCCCATTTTCCTCATTCTCTTTCACCCTGGTCCCTCTTCCCAGTTTCTTTTGCCAGTCCCTCCTTTTCTCTCCAACTGCATAAGGAGGATCCCAGAGCTCAGTGCTTGGGCCTATTTTTTACCTATACTCTGTCATAAATAGCTATAAATAGCATCTATATGCTGATAACACCTACGTTTACGTCTTCATTCCAGACCCCTCCCCTGAGCTCCAGACTCATATATCCAGCTAACTGCCTGATCTATGTCTAACAAGCATCCCAAACCAAGTATGTTCTAAATGGAACTCCTGATCACCCCCAATTCTGACCCCCTCCAGCCGGCCCCATGTCATTCTCAAGCACACAAGACAAGGCTAGGCCAGACCAAGGCCTGACTGATTCAACCAGTAAAGATACAATGAGCCACATTTAGGTCAAAAAAATGTGTTTAGTTTTGTTTTTGTTTTTTTTTGTTTTTTTATTAGATTACATTGGTTTATAACATTAAGTCCTCACTTAATATTGTCAATTGGTTCTGTGACTTTAAGCAAAATGACATATAATGAAACCAGTTTTAGCATGGGCTAATTGATATAAATAAGAGTTGATCATCATCTCGTCAACCTCATAATGAAGTGATGTTGAACAAAATGATGTTATTTGAGGACGAACATACCATATTCATGGATTGGTAGAATCAACATCATTAAAATGTCCATACTATCCAAAGCAATCTACAAATTCAACGCACTTCCAATTAAAATATCAACGGCATATTTCACAGATCTAGAACGAACTCTCCAAAAATTCATCTGGAATAAAAAAAGACCCTGAATAGCTGCAGCGATCCTGAGAAAGAAGAACAAAGTAGGTGGGATCTCAACACCTAATATCAAGCTGTATTACAAAGCCACTGTTCTCAAAACTGCCTGGTACTGGTACAAGAACAGACATATAGATCAATGGAAGAGAATAGAGAACCCAGAAATCAACCCAAACCAATATGCTCAATTAATATTTGACAAAGGAGGCAAGAACATACAATGGAGTCAAGACAGTCTCTTCAAGAAATGGTGTTGGGAAAATTGGACAGATACATGCAAAAAAAAAAATAAAACTAGACCACCAACTTACACCATACACAAAAATAAACTCAAAATGGATAAAGGACTTAAATGCACGACAGGAAACCATAAAAATACTAGAAGAATCCAAAGGCAACAAAATCTCAGACATATGCCAAAACAATTTCTTCACTGATACTGCTCCTAGGGCATTGGAAACGAAAGAGAAAATAAACAAATGGGACTACATCAAAATAAAAAGCTTCTGCACAGCAAAAGAAACCACCAACAAAACAACAAGAAAGCCCACTGCATGGGAGAACATATGCCAATGTTATCACCGATAAGGGTTTAATCTCCAACATTTATAGGGAACTCATACAACTTAACAAAAGGAAGATAAACAATCCAATCAAAAAATTGGCAAAGGACCTAAATAGACACTTTTCAAAAGAGGACATTCAGAAAGCCCAGAGACCTATGAAAACTTGCTCAAAGTCACTAATCATCCAAGAGATGCAAATCAAAACAACAATGAGGTACCATCTCACACCTGTCAGAATGGCTATCATCAACAAATCAACAAACGACAAGTGCTGGAGAGGATGTGGAGAAAAAGGAACACTCGTGCACTGCTGGTGGAAATGCAGACTGGTGCAGCCACTATGGAAGACAGTATGGAGTTTCCTCAAAAAACTAAAAATGGAACTCCCATTTGACCCAGTGATCCCACTTCTAGGAATATATCCCAAGAAACCAGAAATACCAATCAGAAAGGATATATGCATCCCTATGTTCATAGCAGCACAATTTACCATAGCGAAGATCTGGAAACAGCCTAAGTGCCCATCAGTAGATGAATGGATTAGAAAACTGTGGTACATCTACACAATGGAATACTATGCTGTTGTAAAAAAAGAAGGCATTCTTACCATTTGCAACAGCATGGATGGAACTGGAGAGCATTATACTAAGTGAAATAAGCCAGTCAATGAAAGAAAAATACCACAGGATCTCACTCATTTATGGATAGTAAAGACCATTATAAACTGATGAACAAAAATAGATACACAGGCAGAGCAGCATCGAACAGACTGTCAAACTACAGCGGGAAGGCCGGGAAGGGTTTGGGGGCAGGAGGGGTTGGTAAGAGATCAACCGAAGGACTTGTATGCATGCATATAAGCATAACTAATGGACACAAGACACTGGGGGGTAGGGGAGGCCGGGGGAATGTCAAGAGGGGGAGGGGAAGGAGACATATGTAATACTCTTTATAATACTTTAAGCAATAAAAAAAAAACTGTGGGAGCCACCGGCATCCACCTGGACTATGGGGGTAGGCCTCTCCTGTGCCCCACGGCTTCTCTACTCCCCCTTCACCAAAGTCAGTTTTCCGTACAGTAGCCAGAGGGATCCTGTTAAAACAGGAGACGTAGATTGCTTGCTGCTCAAAACCTTCCAAAGGCTCCTCACCTCACTGGAGGCAAGCCAGTCTTCTCCATAACCTGCAAGGCCCTGCATGATCTGTCGCCCCCTGCCCCGCCCCCACTTGCCTCCCTAAGCTCATCTCCTTTTCTTTGACCTCTTGCTCCTTCCACTCCAGCAATGCTTACCTCCTTGCTGTTCTTCAAACATGCCAAACACTTCCATCTTAAGGCCGTCTCATTGGCTGTTCCCTCTGACTCAACTATTCTTTCCCCAGATACCTCCCTCACTCCTTTGTGACCTTCATGTAAGTGGGTTTTGCAGCACATGACTCTCTATACTCAACATCACAAATCCCTGCTGAAGATGGCGGCATAGGTAAACACCGGAGTTTGCTGCCTCGAACAACCACTTCAAAAATGCAACTAAAAGACAGAACGGACATCACCCAGAACCACAGGAAGGCTGGCTGAGGAGAGATTCTTCAACTAGAAGGAAAGAGAACAGCATACCGAGGCTCAGAGGAGGCGCAGTGTAGAAAATACAAAGGTGCGGAGGTGCGCGTGGAGCGGGCTGGTGGCTGAGGGCGCAGTTGTCGTTTTCAATCGGGAGGGAGTCTCAGACTCTGAGCTCCAGTTCCGGGCGAGTCTCTAGGGACTCAGACTCAAACGGGAGAAGCGGGATTGTCTGGCATCGGTCGGAACGTGAGGGCAGCTTTCTCTCCGAGTTTTGCAGCGGTTGCTGGGATTCTGAGAAGCAGAGCCTCTGGGAACGGGACTGAGAGCAGCCATAACTGCTCCCTCCGCCCGCCCTGTTGATCCCGTGCTACCTGCCCCGCCCAAGCCCTGCGCAGAGCCATTTGCCCGATAGCAGTTAGGGGAGATCAGGCAGGCAGGCAGAGTGGTTAGGGGCAATCAGGAAGGTTTGCAGAGTGGTTAGGGGCGATCAGGCAGGCAGGCCAGTGGTTAGGGGTGAGCAGGCAGGCAGGCCAGTGGTTAGGGGCCATTAGGAGGGCAGGCAGAGGGGTTAGAGGCCATCAGGCAGGCAGGCAGAGTGGTTAGGGGCCATCAGGCAGGCAGGTGAGTGGATAGGAGCTAGAGGTCCCGGATAGCGAGAGGGTGCAGGCCAGGCTGAGGGGACTACCCCCCATGCACGAATTTCGTGCACCGGGCCTCTAGTTTAGCTTTATAAAACATGTTGAAATTCTACTTTTAGAAGTACATCCTCAAGATAAAAAATAGAAGTTAAATATTCTTAAAGAGTAAGGTCATGACTGTCATACAGATACAAAATAAACATGTGCCAATGATTTTATTTAACTCATTATTAATGAGGGGTCAGTAAGACATTATAAAGGGTTCAAAGGAAAATTCAAAGAACCACACATACATAGGCAAATAAAGAATGCTGGAAATATATTTACAAATTGATGCAAAACAGGTCAATGGCTAATTGTATTCTTACCAGACACAACTGACTTGCATTTCTATGAACAATAATTATTTGCATTATTATTAATTTTCTACAACTTAGAGAGCTGAGAAATAATTCAATAATAAAAGGCAGAGATAACCCAGAAGGTTGTGTTAGACAGAACAGTGTCATCTTTTTTTTGGGGGGGGAGGGGGAGGGACATTGCAAAGTCTTTCACAATTTTTCCCAACACAAAGAATATTATTTGTTAATCAGGGAAATATGCAAAGAAAGGATATTCTGATAATGTGGGCTCCAAAAAGATGTTACATTTGATCCTCTTTCACCCATGGTTATAAATAAAATAAAAATAGTTTCTATCCCTAACTCAAAAAAAAAAAAGAAATCCCTGCTGTTATGTTTCTCCTCCCAAGCTTTTCTGGCTTTGCTCTCAAGAGAATGAGGGTAGCAGGGTGGGCCCACAGGTCGCCCAGGATCACGGCTCCTCTCTTCCCAATCTCTCAGTCCAATCTCTCCCAATCTTTTCCCCTGACCTACACACAGCCAACCTGCTCTGTCTAGAAGCCTCTGTCTAGAAGCCTCCCATTTGCTTGGCCCGCCGCATTCAAAGGAACTGGCCACTCAGAATCTACCCCCCTGAGAAGGTGCTGAGAAGTACAAATAAGAAAACCTTGTTTTTCCATTACCCTGTATTGCCAGTAAAAATTTCACCTGAAAGTCATTCTCAATGATCGCATTAAGGCTTTGGGGTCTGGAACCAGACTATATGGAAGGTTAAAATCCTAACTCCACAAGTGACCTTGAGCAAGGTCCTCTCTGGACTTCACTAGCTTCCTTTGGAAAACAGTGGTCATAATAGACATATCTCTTGGAGTTGCTGTGATGATTAAATGAGATAACAGATGTGGTGAATATTCAGTCACTATCGCCTATCATTATTCTACCCACTGGGTCTTGGGCTGACCAGCCCTGAAGACACGTAAAGAGTATTGGCCTCCACGTTGCATCCTGGACCACTCCACCTGCTCCCTCAGGAGGGTAAGCCAGGGGCCAAATGTCAGGTGGGTCAGAAAAACAGCATGTGAACTAAGCCAAGCCAATCTATGTATCTCATACCCCCGACTTCCACACCCATAGGCTTTGTGGAAGGCTTGGTGCTTCCTCCAAGAGCATCTAAGAGTATGGTTGGCCAGAGGTCACTCGAAGGGCAGGGACAGCCGTGTGGTGCCACCCCCCTGACGTGCTTCCTCTTGCTTCCCATTCTTGAAAACAGAAGTCTCTCGGGGCCTGTCCTGAACAGTTCAGAGAAGTGCTCGTTCCTGGAATCGGACCGGAAGGACGCTGCCCTTCCCTCCAAGGAGAGACCACCCTCTTTTGGGTGGGTTATTTAGGGGGTGACGCAGGTAGATGCAAATGTCGAAGCAACACGCCCCCCAAGTGCACAGGACAGGTCATTTTTGGAGCGTGGATCAGATGTGTCCTAAGATACCTGACTCTGTTCAACCCCTGAAAGGTCTAGGAAGCCACTGTAATGGTATTTTTTTTTCTCCCAATTTTATTAACGATACAAACAGTAGTATAACAATAGTAAAGAAAACAAGCAAAAAGAAGTTAGTCCCACCACCATAATAGATCAGCTTTTCTTCATTCACACCCAGCACAGATATCATTTACAAACTTGTCATGATAGGGTAGGTTTAATTTTGTAACATTGTTTTGGCATATAACATTTTATTTTTTTATTTTTTTTTTAAATATATTTTATTGATTTTTTACAGAGAGGAAGGGAGAGAGATAGAGAGCTAGAAACATCGATGAGAGAGAAACATCGATCAGCCGCCTCCTGCACATCTCCTACTGGGGATGTGCCCGCAACCCAGGTACATGCCCTTGACCGGAATCGAACCTGGGACCCTTCAGTCCGCAGGCCGACGCTCTATCCACTGAGCCAAACCGGTTTCGGCGGCATATAACATTTTAGCATAAATATTTCATGGAGCTTTACAGGACTCGATTTTAGCACATATAAAATATTTCGCTAAGTTGGGAAGTTTTAATACTTTACTATTTTAGTCAATGCGGCATTAAATACTTTTCTACATACAACCTTTTGCTTCTTTGGAATTCTTTCCTCCAGATATAATTTTTTAAATGAAACGACTGGGGCAAATTAGATGCACATTTTGGGACCCTTCATACCCTCTGCTAAATGGCTCTCCAAATGGGTGCACCACATGCATTCTATCTTGAAGCCACGTTATAGAGTGCTTTATAGTTTCAACCCATTTTATTTTTTATTTTTTAAATATGTATATTTTATTCACTTTTTACAGAGAGGAAGGGAGAGTGATAGAGAGTTAGAAACATCGATGAGAGAGAAACATTGATTAGCTGCCTCTTGCACACCCCCTACTGGGGATGTGCCCGAAACCAAGGTACATGCCCTTGACCGGAATCGAACCTGGGACCCTTCAGTCCGCAGGCCAATGCTCTATCCACTGAGCCAAACCGGTTAGGGCTCAACCCATTTTAGACGTTTCATCTCAACCATCTGAGCAGGCTGGGCTGACTTCTATCTCCTGAGGCACTTTAGCAGATTAACACCAGCTCCCTCTCCTGTGCCTCTCTCCCATAGAGACTGGAAAAGCTACCCACAGACTTTCCCAGCCTGCTTTGCAGCTGGAGTGGCCATGTGACTCCATTTATGACCAATGAGATGTACGGGGAAGCCTTGATGGACAGAGGAGCTGACACCTCCCCTCCCTGAACCTCCTTCCCAGAAGGTGGGAGTGATGCCTAGAGCAAACTAAGTTACGAAGGAGTAGAGGTGACAGGAAGGAGGTGGAATCTATTCACAGAGGAGCAGATGCTGTGCAGGAGCCACACAGCCCCTGCGAAGGGAGATGAGCGTGCGCCTGGGGCGCCTGGGCCCTGGAGGTGCTCTCCAGTTTAGTCCCGCCCACACACCTGAGCCCTGCCTATCTTCACCCCAACCCCATTTTCTTGTAAGACTTTGGGCAGGTGTCTATGCCTTGCAGACAAGTAAGCCTTCAGGGATTACAACTATTTTTCTCACAATTGATATTCTAGTTGGTGGAGTCGAAGGATCGGGGCAATAGAGGCTTAGTTCTTCCGGGGCCACAGGAGGAGAGGAGGGTGTCATACCCCGGAGGCCCATTGATCGCTGCCCGAACCACGTGTATCCTGCAGGGCAGTGTGGAGGGTGAAGCAGCCTGTAAGGGTGACAACCACATGTCCCTGATTTTCCAAGTCAAATATGCCTCCCATTTGTAGTCAAAGAATCAACAGGGGGATGGGGCTCCCATTGGATCTATGTTTATACCCTCTTGGAAGCAGCATCAGTTAGCAGAAAGCCGATTAGGCACAGAGCTGCTCTGTGGAGACTCACACGTAAATGCACCGGGTCTGAGTTTAGAAAGCTCGGTATCACCTCAGAGCCCGAGGACCGTGAGCAGGAGCTGGGCCCAGCCTGCCCGGAGGGAGGCCAGGCACTTGAGGAGCTCTGCCATCTCTCCTGTTCTTGCCCCCTGACTCTCCATTTAACAAATATTTACTGAGTGCCTACTGTGTGCCCGTTGCTCTTCCAGGCTCGGAGGACACAGATGTGAATAAGAGAGGAAAAATGCCTTCATAAAAGCAGGGGCGATGTGGTGTTGGCTCTAGCCCGGTGCCCAGCACGATGTCTGGATAAGGCTCAGTAAATGTTCTTGTTGGACACTTGTGGTTGCCTCCCAGCATCCAATCTCCCTCTTCCAAGAAACTCTCACTTCCCATTTGGAGGACTATGTTATTTGGGAAAAATTGACTTCACCCCCAGCTCCAAGGGGGGAGCATGAGAACGAAGCTAAGCCAATCTATATATTTCATACCCTTGACTTCAGTGACTCATTCAAGTATGTGCATGTGGCCTAAGCCAGGCCAATCAAAGTGGAACTGAAGACAAAAATGCCTTTTCTCTGTCCAGTGTAATGTAAAAATCTGGAACCACTGCACCTAATTTTTGCTACCGTGAAAAAAAAAAACCTACACATCACCAAACGGAGCCAGATCCCTCATGAAAGTGTGAAACTCGGGATCAGACCACACCTGAAATCCTTTCTATTGATGGACTTTCCAGTTATATGAGCCAATAAATTCTTTTTATTACTTAACTAGAGGCCCCGGTGCACGACATTTGCCCACTCCAGGGGCGGGGGGGTGGGGGGGGGGTCCCTCAGCCCGGCCTGCGCCCTTTCACAGTCCAGGAACCCTCAGAGGATGTCTGACTGACGGCTTAGGGGAGCGAGCCTACGCTGCAGTGGGACATCCTTAGCACTGCCACGGAGGCAGGCTGCTGTGCTCGCCAGCCGTCATCCTGGCTTGTGGCTGAGCCTCCTGCGTTGAGCCTCTGCCCCTGGTGGTCAGTGTGCGTCATAGCAATCGGTCATTCCACCGTTCAGTCGATTTGCACATTAGCCTTTTATTATATAGGATTCATTTTGAGTTAAATTTTATTTGCAACCAAAAGTATCCAAACTGATAGAGATATTAAGTCCTACATATTAGAAGAATGTTCAAGCTGACATACAACACAAACCAACAGGTTCCAAACACAGTCCAACACAAAATGACAGAACGGGATATGTGTAAGTCTACGTGAGGTTTCACACATTTGGATAGGAAGAGACAGTTCAACCCCTAAGTGCCTTCTTAACACATTGTATGCGGGAAACGTATTTATACATTTTACGTTGACTGTAAGTAGTAGAGCTACCTGTTACTACCCACAAACAATGTGTTAAAAACCTTTCAACAGTTCCCTGTCACCAACAGTTAAAAGTCAAACTCCTTCCTCCTGACAATTTAGTCCATAAATAACTCTCAGCTTATGTCTAACCACCTATAGCCCAAGTGCACCCCATCAGTTACACTTCGCTGCCCGATGTGGAGGCCCCCAATGATATTCCTCTCCAAATACTCATACCCTCGTGTAGCCCCCTTCCTCATTGAAACGTGGCTGGCCTGTGTGACCTATAAAATACAGCGGAGCTGGAGGGGTGTCCCTTCCAAGACTAGATTTTGAGAGGCTTTGCAGCTTCTGCCTTGCTCCTTTGGATGACTCTCACTGGAGGCTGGAGGAGGCCACTCCCCATGCTGTGAGGATGCTCAAGCTGCCTCCTGGTGGAGAACTGAGGCTGCCCACCACCAGCCAGAACCACTCACCCTCTGAGTGCGTGAGCTGCTCTGGAAGCAGATCCTTCCGCCAAAGTCAAGCCTTCAGGTGACTGCAGCCCCAGCTGACGTCTGACCATGAGAGACACTGTCGGACTGCTCGGCCACACCATCCCCAGTTTCCTGACCCAGAGAACTCATGGGAGATAAGAAATAATTATTGTTGGGGGTTTTGTTCATTTGAGTTTCTTAAGTATAGACGTCATTTTTTTTAGAGCAGTTTTAAGTTTACAGCAAACTTGAGGGGAAGATTCCCCATATACTTACTACCCCCACATAGCTCAGCAATTTTTAACCTTTTTCATCTCATGACACATAAACTAATTACTGAAATTTTGTGGCACACCAAAAAATATATGTTTTGCTGATCTTATACAAAAAAAATAGGTATAATTTTGATTCATTCACACTAGATGGCGATTGTGTTAGTGCTGTCGTGTTTTTGTTTTTGTTTTTGTTCTTTTTTTCTTTTTCTTTTTTTCTTTATTGATTAAGGTATTCTGTTATCATGTTTTTATTTGCCAATCTAAGAGAAAAGAGGTCAGGGCCCCTGACGAAATAGTAAGGTATTGCATGCTTTAAAAATTCTGCGGCACACTGGTTGAAAATCGCTGGCATAGCCTTTCCCATTATTAACATCCTCCACCAGAGTGACATATTCACTGTCTTCATAATTTTGCCTTTTCCAGAGAGTTGTATAGTTGGAATCATACAGTACATAGCCTTTTCCGACTAGCTTCTTCCACTTAGCAATATGCATTTAAGTTTCCGCCATGCCATTTCATGGTTTAATAACTCACTTCCTTTTTTAAAAAATATATTTTATTGATTTTTTTACAGAGAAGAAGGGAGAGGGATAGAGAGTTAGAACATCAATGAGAGAGAAACATTGATCAGCTGCCTCCTGCACATCCCTTACTGGGGATGTGCCCGCAACCAAGGTACATGCCCTTGACCGGAATCAAACCTGAGACCTTTCAGTCCACAGGCTGATGCTCTATTCACTGAGCCAAACCAGTTAGGGCGACTCACTTCCTTTTAGTACTGACTAATATCCCCTTGTCTGGATGGACCGTAGTTTATCCATTTGCCTACTGAAGGATATCTTGGTTGCTTCCAATTTTGGCAACTACGAATAAAGCTGCTACGAACATCCTTGTGCGGGGTTTTATGTGGACATATTTTTCAGGTCCTTTGAGTAAATACCAAGGAGCTTAATGGCTGGATCACACAAGAAGAGTGTTTAGTTCTGTGAGAAACTGCCAAACCATATTGCAAAGTGGCTGCACCGTTTTTGCATTTTCACTGGCAATGCTGATTGTTGTTTTAAGTCATTAGCTTGGGGGTAATTTGTCATGCAGTTTTAGATGACTACTACAACCTACACTGAACATGTCTAGCATGCCTCCTGCATCTGCGTGTAATCCTTAAACACTCCTAATTGCTTTCCAGTGCCAACTCAAGCTGTCACCTTTTCTGCGAAGCCCACCCTGACTTCCTGCTCAGACCCAGGCTCTCCTGCACATAGCTTTATTAGAAATACTCACACTCTGACTGCATTAAATGTGTATGAGGTTATTTCTTCCATTATAGCCTATTGAAGACAACAGTTTTCAATTATCCAAGTGGATATTCCCAAGACTGAGAATGGTACATGCCACATTAAATGTTGCTTGAATAAATAAATAACTAAAATTTCAGCTCTGGAGAAGACAAAAAATGCCTTACTCTAGTCTGAGGCGCAAAGAAAGGGTAAGAAAGAAGGGAATAGTGGTGAGAAGGACCAAAGATGTTATTGCAGGACTCATCTTGGTCCTAGCTCTTTAGTTCATTTTGAAATCTCCTTTCCCTGGTCACAAAAATGTCTACAAAACCTGGGTAAGCAGAAGTGGGTTGTTCCATTTTTGCTCTTAAAAAATTAACCTGCATGTAAAAAAGTGTAAAAGCCATCGCAACAGAGAACTGGAGCAATATTGTGGCCAAAAGCGAGTGCGAGGCGGCACAAGGGCTCTATCTTGACAGCATCTAGAAAGGAGGAAGGAACGGTCTGGATTTAGACACATCCTGCTCACAGACAGAGCAAGAGGAAATGTGGTTTTAAAAGAGTTACACCAGTGAGGCTAGAAAACCCATGGGCTGGGGGTCTTTCTCCAAAATCTGGACAATGAAAGTTATTTTGGGAGTAGAGACAGAAAGGTCTCCGAGGTAAGGCACTGAGCCTAGAAACAAACAGGAATTTGAGGGAGAGTTGGACCGATGTCCAGTTAGAAATAGGAGGATTTGGACAGATTTAGAAAGTAGTGTCAAATGAACTCAAAAAAAGTCCAGAGGTTTTGCTAGAAGTAAATGGTAAAGAGTTATTCAAGGGTCTTAGAGTTTGCAAACTGAGGACATGGCCAGGAAAAAAACAGGAAGTGTTCCTAAAAAGGAAGACAAGTTAAGAGTTCCTACAATAAAAAGCGCATTCTTGTGCATACGCGATCACTAACTCTGCATAATGTTGCAGAAGTGAGGGGAACCAGGTTTGCTAAAGTAATCGTGGTGATAGAAATGTTATGAGCCTCAGAAGTTACTGAGCTGCTCCATTCTATCCGAGTACAGTGTAAAAAAAAAAAAAAATGCACTCTTAAGAATAATCAGTCCTGCATTCTTAGTCTTAGAGTTGATCCAGGATTGTTACCAGTCAGATGTCAGCCTGTCTGACATCTGGATGGATGCCAGATGATGGATGGATGCCAGGTGGTCTAGAGCAGTGATGGCGAACCTATGACACGCGTGTCAGAGGTGACACGCGAACTCATTTTTTTGGTTGATTTTTCTTTGTTAAATGGCATTTAAATATATAAAATAGATATCAAAAATATACATCTTTTTTTTACTATGGTTGCCAATATCAAAAAATTTCTATATGTGCCACAGCACCAGAGTTAAGTTAGGGTTTTTCAAAATGCTGACACGCTGAGCTCAAAAGGTTCGCCATCACTGGTCTAGAGCAACAGTCGCCAACCTTTCGGACCTCACAGACCACGGGTTGGCGACCGCTGCTCCAAAGGTTTCCTTAAACCAGCGGTCGCCAACCTTTCAGACCTCACGGACCACCAGTGGCCCGCGGACCACCGGTTGGGACCTCTGGTCTAGAGGATGACCGCCAGGAGGTCTCGATGATGAATGTACCAGGTGGATGTTAGGGGGCCTGGATTCGTGAGTCCTTTGTGGCGTAATCAGAGGGTTATCCGGAGGTCTGATGCATGTCCACATATTGACACACAATCAGCTGATGTATATCCAGGCCATGACGCAGGACTGGAAAGTTCAAGAGTTTAAGCTCCTGGGCTAGTTAGCACAAGAACAGAGTCATTTCCTCCTGCCTCAGCCTATTAGGTTTTAGTAATTTAGCAGCTTAATTATAGTGAGCCCGTTGTATTTCTTCACTCTTTCCTCAGTAAAAATTGAGGACAAATTCTGATTTAGCTATAGATGTGGGAATTAAGTGATTGATCTGAACACAACTAATAAGGATAGATGTCAAAGATTAACTTTTTTAATATATGTTTTAGCCGAAACCGGTTTGGCTCAGTGGATAGAGAGTCAGCCTGCGGACTGAAAGGTCCCAGGTTCGATTCCGGTCAAGGGCATGTACCTGGGTTGCGAGCACATCCCCAGTAGGAGATGTGCAGGAGGCAGCTGATCGATGTTTCTCTCTCATCAATGTTTCTAACTCTCTATCTCTCTCCCTTCCTCTCTGTAAAAAATTAATAAAATATATTTAAAAAATATATATATATATATATATCTTGTACTGACTCCAGAGAGGATGAGAGAGGGAGAAAGAGGGCCATGATGATGACAGAGAAGTTTGATAGGTGGCATCAGCGTTAGCCAACTAGAGAAACTGGATACAGCGCTGTGATAGGGAGTGGCTATTATGAGCCGATGAACCGAGTCTTG
>NW_005871801.1:171674-173405 GCF_000147115.1 Myotis lucifugus | reverse complement strand
TCAAGCAAAAATATTAATTTTTATTAAAATGTTCTATTTTATGTTCACGATTACTCATTTAGTTCAGCCCCTTTGTATTCAGCATGTCTCTATTGAAATAAACCTACGTTTCCATGAAAATTGAAACTTTTGTTTCTTTGCGGCCCACATAAACTTAAACCTTGTTTATTTGGCCCGTGCTAGCCTTTGAGTTTGACATGCTTGCCCTAGAGCGGTGATGGCGAACCTTTTGAGCTCGGCGTGTCAGCATTTTGAAAAACCCTAACTTAACTCTGGTGCCGTGTCACATATAGAAATTTTTTGATATTTGCAACCATAGTAAAACAAAGACTTTTATTTTTGATACTTATTTTTTATATTTAAGTGCCATTTAACAAAGAAAATCAACCCAAAAAATGAGTTCCCGTGTCACCTCTGACACGCGTGTCATAGGTTCGCCATCACTGCTCTAGAGTCTAGAGGCAAAGGGGCAATAGGCACCTTCTTCTGTGACCTTCGCTGAGACTGGGAGGCCTCTCTGTGTGTAGCTGCGGCCTCCCATCAACCGCATGGTTACAAACATAACATGCCTCCCGTACCTGGCATCAGAGCTCGGAACATCTTCCTCCACACCTGGAATTTGAAGTCATCTGAGATGACAGGCAGCTGGATGTCCAGACGGGCAGGCGGCGGGGACTCTGCCAGGATCTTCTGCAGCCTGGGGGGGATGGGGAGTGTCTGTGAGGGGACTTTCGGAGGAGGCATGGGGCGGGGGAGGGCAAGAAGCAGTGCCCAGAAGAGAGGACAAGGCTGTGGAGTTTCAGGACCTCTCCACATCATTCCTCTGCTGAATTTTCAGTTTGGAAAGATGGAAAGTTCTGGCCCCAGCCGGGTGGCTCAGTTAGAGCGTTGTTCCATACACCAAAAGATTTCGAGTTCGATCCCGTCAGGGCCAGTACAGGAGGCAACCAAATGATGTTTCTTTCTTACATCAATGTGTTTCTCTCTCCCTCCCCCTTTTCTCTCTCTACAATCAATAAGCATATCCTTGAGTGATCATTTTTTTAAGATGAAATGTTCTGGAGATGGATGGTGATGATGGTTGCATAACAACATGAATGTACTTAATGACACTGAATCGAAAATGTGCACTAAAAACTGGTTTGCCACCGGGGTGGCTCAGTGGTTGAGCATCAACCCATGCATGCACTGGTTTGATTCCCGGTCAGGGCACATGCCCAGGTTGTGGGCTCGATCACCAGTAGGGGGCGTGCAGGAGGCAGCCGATCCATGTCTCTCTCATCCATAATTCTATATCTCTCATCCTCTCTCTTCCTCTCTCTCTAAAATCAATAAAAACATATGTTTTAAAAATGGTTTAAATGGTCAATTTTACTTTGTGTACATTTTACCACAAATTTTTTAAGTCTTTTGTTGGGATGAGGTCCAAGCCCCTCACTCTTTAGTTTGCCCACCCTACCACACCAGCACACCTTCTCTCCCTCTTGCCTTCTCTCAATGCTCTTCCCCCAGCTCTTGACCTGGCCAACTCCAGCTCCTTCCTCCAGCGTCCAAACTCTAAACGTCCAGTCCAAACTCTAACGTCCAACTCCGCTGCAAAGCCTGCCCCGCCACCCACTGCTCTCCCGGCAGCACTGAGCACCATGATGCCTATGTCCCCGCACACCCACCCCCCCACCCCCCGTCTGGGAGGTTCCTAAGAAGGACCAGGTCAGGTTCAATTTTAATCTT
>NW_005871801.1:169247-170227 GCF_000147115.1 Myotis lucifugus | reverse complement strand
TCTGGTCCTAGAGCGCCTGCCCTCCACTTGGCCACTCAGGTGAGGTCCTCCCCAGCCCCTTGGCAGTCACCCCCCCCCCCCCCCCTCAGGGCTTTGTGAGAAAGAAACACAAATGTGACTGGCTCTCCTCCACCAGCGGGGAATGAAGCTGGCACGCAGGCTCCGGAGGGTGAGTGTAGGGTGTTTGCAGTATAAACCCAACCTCCTCCGATTCCCGGACAACCTGGAGCTCCTAACACCTCCTGCCAAAGCCACCCTGCGCCGGGGCTGCAGGGCCATGGGGTCAGACAGTCCAGTCCCGCCTCCACGGCTTCCAACTTCTGGGTCCCCTTCTGTGGGCACAGCCTGGCACCTCACCTGACGGCGCTACAGTGGCGGCCTCCTCCCACCCCCTGAGGGGACCGGGGAGCCCCTCGGCGCCGGCGCCAACAGTCTCCTCCCCCGACGTCCTGGGAGCCGCAGCCCCGCCTGCTGCAGGCCTGGGCCGGACGCGCCGTCGGAGGGAGCGGCAGAGCCATGGGGAAGAAGCGCGACGCCATCCTGGACGCGCTGGAGAACCTGACGGCGGACGAGCTCAAGAAGTTCAAGCTGAAGCTGGGGGCGGCGCCGCTGCGCGAAGGCTTCCGCCACATCCCGCGGGGCGCGCTCGGGGCCGCTTGGACGCCGTGGAACCACCTCACCGACAAGCTGGTCGCCTTCTACTGCGAGGACTACGGCGCCCGAGGTCACCCGAGGGCGGTGCTGCGCGGCATGGGCATGCAGGAAGGAGGCGGCGCCGGCTGGCGGGGCGCCCCCGTGAAGTTCCCCGGCGCCCGGCCGGCCCTCGGCCCACTGCCTGAGTCTCGGTACCCCGGGCCAAGGGGGGACCCCGCTCCTCTTTCCTCGCCAGAAAACCCAGGGGTTCGGTCCCGGCCCCAGCCCTTCCTGGCTTCCCTCCCCCAACCCAGAAACCCCCAAACCCCCCGCATATATCTCCCTAG
>NW_005871801.1:144131-169000 GCF_000147115.1 Myotis lucifugus | reverse complement strand
GCTGGACGGGAGGCCGGACCGGGAGGGAAGGGGGGCTGGTCCTGCGGGAGCCTGAGGGCTGCGTCTGCCCCTCTAGGAGTCCGGGCCGGAGAAGGGCAGTGCTGATGCGCGGGGGCTGGGACCACGCTGAAGCCCGCCGACCCGAGTCCTGAGACCACGGCCACGCCTCCACCGCGGGACCAGCGGCCGCTGCGCGCCTCCAGCCCCCGCCCCGCCCCTCGCTCTGCCCCTGCACCAATAAAACCTTCGTGACAAACCTTCCTGGCCTGTGTGGACACCTACCCTCTCGTGCCTGGCCTCGCGTATGGCGTGGGCGCGCCCGTGTGCGCCTGCGTCTCCATTTGCAAACGTGTAGGCCCTTTCCGGCCCCGTGGGGATCGCAAACCTCGGCGCGCACAGCTGTGTGGGCGCTGCTCGAGATCAGGACGAACAGCTCCAACCGGTAGAACAGCCCTGACTGAATCCCGGTGCCCACTGGGCCTGCGCACCGAGCTGCGCGCCCAGGCGCCCGAACATCTAGGTTTGCGCCGAGCCAGTCCCACCAGGGCCCGCCCGGAGCGCCTCTTCAAAGCTTCCCTCTCTCCGCCCGCCTTCAGCTCGGGAGCCCCGCACTCCCCAGCCGCCTCCCCCTCCCGCGTCCCCCATAACACCTGGCGCCTGGGGCCCTGAAGCTCAGAGACCAATCAATGCAGCAACCCCCCATGGGCCCTGCCCCATCCACCATCCCTTGACCGACCCGCCGGGCCCCGCACCTTGAGGCGCGCGTGGGCTTCAGCTGCGGGCAGCAGGCGGTGGCCGCGGTGGGAACCCAGCGAGGCGCACACGCCGCACACGAGCGCGCGGTCCTGCTCGCAGTAGATGCTGAGCGGGTCTAGGTGCTCCTCGCAGTGGCCCTGCGGCACCTGTGCCAGCCCCTCCACCAGGCGCGCCAGCTGCAGGTTGGTGCTGAGCGCCTGCGGCCGCGTGGGTGCCTGACAGGACGGGCAAGGCGCCGTGCCGTCCGCCCCCGGCTCCCCGGCCACTCGGCTCAGGCAGGCGCGGCAGAAGCTGTGGCCGCACTCTGCTGTCACCGGCGCATCGAACAGCTGCAAACACAGCGGGCAGGACAGCTCCTGGCGCAGGAGACCGGGCGCAGCCGACATGGCGGGCCTGGGTACAGGAGAGGTCAGTCAGGGAGACTCAGCCCAGAAATATCCCCCATCGGGGTCGTTGTCTCAATCCCAGTTCCTAAACACAAGCCCGGGTTGCAGTCTTACCCACTGTCCTTCCCTGACTTAGGCCCAGATTCTCCAAAGCCGCATGCGGACCCTCCCGCCCTCACCTCCCCAGGACCCCCAGCACTCCCCTCCCCATTGTCTCCAGGCCCACAGGATCCATGGACTCACAGGTCTGGTTAGAGATCACGGGCAAAAGAGACTCCCAGGAGGCTCAGCCACCGTGAGGCCTAACAAGCGCAGGGGGTCAGGGTGGTGTCTGAAGACAGGTGAGAGGCAAGCGACCAGCTCAGAGCAGGGCCGGGCACTGGCACTCACGGGGCAGCTAGCAGTGGACACCGCAGCTGACCAGCAGCAGTGACTGGCAGAGGGAGCCTCCCTCGTGAGCTCTGGCCCCAGGACTATATTTAGCTGCCCTGACTCTGCCTCCTATCATTTCTGGAAACCATTCTAAAAGTAAAGACTGAGTGGTCAGGGAACAAGCAACACATGTCAAGGCCACCTGTCCCCGCCCATCCCACTGTCCCCTCCGCTGCCCAATCTGAAGCCAGCGCTCAGAGCCAACAGGACACAGGGCCTCTCCATAGGAGAGAAGAGAGATCTGCCCTTTCTCCCCCCCCCCCTCCACGCCCACGCCCACGCCCACGCCACAATCCGCAGCCTCCCCCTCCCCAAGGGCGGCCCCTGCCCAGCTTGTCACTATTTCCCAAGCTGATGACAGTATTATCTCCCCCTGCAGGACAGCGCCTCGCCCCACCTGGAAGGTTTTCTTCCTCCAGAGCTGAGGAAAGAGTCTTTTTTCTGTCTCGCCAGAGCTCAGCTCAAGCCCAGGGACAAACCTGGCCTCCCTAAATGCTTGAAAATAAATATTTGACTGACAATTGAATAAATGAATGAACTGAATCCAGAGCCTGCGGCCCAGAAGCAGAGTCCGCCTGGGAGCCCCAGGCCCCTCTGTATGCTGATCCTTGAAATCTCCGCTTAAATTTCATTGAGAATAAAAACCAAAGTCCCTGTGGCCTACAAGGCTCTACCCAATTAGACCCGTTTGTCTCTCACCCGGCACCCCCTTGCTCACTCCAGCCAGGCCTTCGTACTTGCCATCCCCTCTTTCTGGAAAACTCTTTCAAAGGAAGATCCTTATTTTTTTATTTTTTTTATTTTTTAAGAACAGGTATCTTTCTATTGGACTACCTGATACAGAGGATAGTGTGGTATGGATGGATAGTATGAATGACAAATAATACAAATATATTTTATTTGAAATAAACAAATATGCTTACACAGCTCAATAGGTCACTTGGAAACAAACTCTTGCTTGACTGTATTACTGAGCAAAAACAAAGCTGAAGCACAAACACCCTTCTTTTTTGACATGTATATGCAGATAGGTAGGAAGACGCTACTTGGTTTTTTAAAAACTGACCTTCCCTTAAGGCCTGGTCATAGAAGTGTAACCAATGTAAATGAATCCACCGTTTCAGTTGTCATATCATATCTATGTCACCTGTGTATTCTGAGATCACACATATACCTGCCAATAAACCTGGAAGGGTTGCTATACCACAGTTACATTTAAGTTCTTGGCAGGCAGGACTGAGGAAAAGTCATGTAGAACAAGTTTTACATCCTATTTAGAACAATTGCTAATATTCCCTTAAATAACGGCTACAATAGAAAGATACTGCCGGGAAGTTATCCTTTTCACTTGGTTCATTTTTAGGTTTTGTTTGTGATTTACAGAGCTGTTCGATTTGTTTGCCTATACAATCCTGCCACATGTATTAAAGCACAGATACCTATTATTTCTTCATCTTCATTTTTCAACTCTGATACTCTACTACATCCCTCGTGTGTCAGCAGTTCTGGGATATTTAACAAAAATAATGGATAAAACTCTGCTAAAAATGCAGATGTCTACAACTATAATGGTACTAGACGGGAAGGAGACAATAAAGAAGGGAAAAAGCAAACACGTTCATGTGCAGGGAATGTGGTTCAAGTCTTTGGATTTAAAAACAACTTCCCTGGAGAAGCTGGCTCTAATGGAATTTCCAGAAAACTTCCTGTGCCCAACAAAAGGACCTGAAAAGCCCCGATCCAAACTTTTGAAAACCACAGTTACGCAATGTGCCAGGAGATGATCAAGGCAGTTGAGGGAGAGGATGGATGTGTCTTCCATTCGGCTACAGTTGGTAGCACTGCCTCTTTAGCTGTTGATGATCAGTATAAACCATGGAAGTACCAGGTGTGCTTTGAAGGACAGGGGTAGAAAAGCACTGAATATATTACCTGTCTATACCAGAAACAGGACTTTATGGCTAGGAAAATTTTCTAAACAGTAAAATGACTCCAGGATAGATCTTTCTCTCCATCATTAAATGTGGCAGAATTTTTTAAAAGTTTACAGGTAGATATAGTGAAAACAGAAAATTACAAGTCAGAGAACATAAAAGTATCAAGACAATGCTATAGGTTCAACAGTATTCCATGAGGCTAGAAAACCTGTTAACTTTGAAAGCCCTAGCAAAATATCTCTCCTGTTTATAAATCACTTACTTATCATACTAGAGGCCTGGTGCACAAAAATTTGTGCACTCGGGGGGGTCCCTCAGCCTGGCAGTCTCGCAGTCTCGCAGTCTGGGACCTCTCGGGGGATGTCCACCTGCTGGCTTAGGCCCGCTCCCCGGGGGATTGGGCCTAAGCTGGCAGTCAGACATCCCTCTGGCAGCCTGGGAGCCCTCGGGGGATGTCCACTTGCCAGCAGGGAGCAGGCCTAAGCTGCAGTCGGACATCCTTAGCGCTGCTGAGGAGGCGGGAGAGGCTCCCGCCACCACCACTGTGCTGGCAGCAGTCAGCCTGGCTTGTGGCTGAGCAGAGCTCCCCCTGTGGGAGCGCACTGACCACCAAGGGGCAGCTCCTGCATTGAGCGTCTGCCCCCTGGTGGTCAGTGTGTGTCATAGTGACCAGTCATTCCCAGTGATTCTGCTGTTAGGGTCAATTTGCATATTACCCTTTCATTATATAGGATGACCATACATTGAAACCTTTCTTTCCATGTACTGAGGAATCTTACATTCAGCCTTTAAGCACTCTGCATTTCTTTGCCAATCTTGTAGCTGAGTATCTTGTTCCAGTCGATTTTGGTGCGGGTAACTGGAAGCTGCCGGCACAAGGCTTTGAATGTGGTGTCCAACATTGTTTGATCATTTTCACTAATTGCTGTCTGATACTCATTTTCTGCATGTTCTATGATTTTAATAAACTCCTTGGCAGTTTGTGCTTCCTTCGAAACAGTTACTGAATTCTGTACGTGTTTATGACTAACCAACTGAGCATTGCCATCTTCATAATAGTGTACCTGAATCTTAAGTACTCCAACCACCTGGGCTGTAGGCGGTGTGATGGTGAACTTCCCATTCTGATCTCCAACGACCATTCCAGAAATTTTTAGGCTGAAACTGGTGGCTTTCAATACACGCAATAATGGTCTGTTGCCCATCTATAGTTTTAGCATAAACAGTACAGAAGCCACTGGAATAATGGTCTTTCACATAGGCCCTTAAAGCACTGTCACAGGATTCTCTCCAAGACTTCAGATCTCCATCTACTTCCTCTGGCTGGGGGACACTTGCTTCTTTCCATAAGTGATCAAACTTAAAGGGAATTTTGCCCTAACCGGTTTGGCTCAGTGGATAGAGCGTCGGCCTGCGGACTGAAGGGTCCCAGGTTCGATTCCGGTCGGGGGCATGTGCCTTGGTTGCGGGCACATCCCCAGTGGGGGGGGGGGCGTGCAGGAGGCAGCTGAATTGATGTTTCTCTCTCATCGATGTTTCTGACTCTCTATCCCTCTCCCTTCCTCTCTGTAAAAAATCAATAAATTATAATAAATAAATAAATAAATTCCCCTGGGGGTGCATGAGTGATGAATTTAGCAGCTATGCATACCTTCTCCTCATCCGACACCTGATCCTCGAAGTGGGCCACCTTGGTCTCTCAAAGGAAGATCTTTAGCCAATGTCACTTTTTCAGTGCAGTTTTTCCTAACTCCCTGATTTTAAATCTCACGTCTCCCTTCCCTGCTTTCCTTGTCTTCACAACATTTATCACCACCTGACATGCAAAATATTTAACTTCGTTTTTCGCCCATCTCCTCCTACCAGCATACGTGTGTTCACTGCTTGTCTCCAACTTAAAAGTAAGTGTGTGGCACCCAGCAGGTGCTCAGTACATACTCAACAAAGAAATCAACACAGGAGCTTCTGGCCTCCCGGGCACCCCCTCTCAGCCTTTACCCGGATTTGCTCTTTTCCTCGACCGCTCTCTGTCTCTCAGAGTTTCTGTTTCTGTTTCAGTCACTTAACTTCCTCTTTGGACTCTCTCTTTGCCTCTCTCTCGGGATTTTAATATTCATGTTTATGTGTTTTACACCAAATTTGCACACAAGGTGTTCTGGATCAGAGACAGACTTCTCATTAATTACTCACAGTAAGTGGCAAATGTTTAGCCCCCTGTGCCCTGGGATGATGGGATGAGAGCCAGGTCCATTAACCTGTGAGAGTAGCCAGATACCCCATAGGTTAGCAACAAAAATTATTTTTCCTGCCCTATCTGGTTTGGCTCAATGGATAGAGCGTCGGCCTGCAGACTGAAGGGTCCCAGGTTCAATTCCAGTCAAGGGCACATGGCCCGGGTTGTGGGCTCAATCCCTAGTTGGGGGCATGCAGGAGGCAGCCAATCAGTGATTCTCTCTCATCATTGATATTTCTATCTCTTTCTCCCTTCCTCTCTCTGAAATCAATAAAAATATATTAAAATCAATAAAAAATAACTATTTTTCCTGCTTTTTAAGGGGAAGGAGGCACCCTGGCTGGTGTGGCTCAGCTGGTTGGGCATCAGCACCTGCACCAAAAGGTTGCTGGTTTGATTCCTGGTCCGGGCACATGCCCAGGTTGTGGGCTCGAATTCCCATGTGGGTGTGAAGGAGGCAGCCAATTGATATTTCTCTCTCTCTAAAAATCCATTAAAAATTTTTTTAAAAACAACATATTTTTATTGATTTCAGAGAGGAAGGGATATATAGAGAGAAAGGCAGAAACACCAATGATGAGAGACCTCAATTGGTTGTCTCCTGCAGGCACTGCAACCAGGGCCAGGGATCAAGCCTGCAACTGAGGCACGTGCCCTTGACCGGAACTGAACCTGGGACCCTTTAGCCTGCAGGCCAACGCTCTATCCACTGAGCCAAACCAGCTAGGGCAAAAAATATATTTTTTTTTTAGAGGGGGGAGGAGGCAACTGTCCCCCTCCTCTGCTTAAATGTCTAAATAAATCTCCTCAGGAGTCAGGATAGCTCCTTGCACATCTTGGCTTTTATGACAAGTCTCCGAGCTCTGGACTTGTCTCCAAGCCCTGGGGCTCATTTCTTCTGGAATGTTTGAAGATTAGGAAGCTACTCCAGGCTTCCTGGCACCTTGGGGCTTAGCCTAGGAACTTTGTTCAAGCTGTAATCACTTGGGCCCCTCAGGAAGAGATAAGAGTTTTACTATTTTTTTGAATGGGAGCAATTACCTGAACAAATGACTCCAGACTGAATCTCCTGATATGTGCGCAGTCTCAGGGAGCTAAGGCTTGCTTTCAGGATCCAGAGAAGTCTGATTTCTCCACTGGATCTCTAAGTCTCTGGTTGTCTCTCTGCCACTTTTGATGGCTCGGACTTGGCCTGGGGGTGGCAAACAGGAGGGGAGTAAAGGTAAGAGCAGACCTGGAGCTGGACTCTGAAACCACAAGCCACTTCACTTTGGCTCAGAAAGTCAACATCCCGAAGGTAGACCTCACCTGGAGTTCTCATCCCTGCCAGGCTGGGGCTGAAAGAGTGGGAACCCAGGACAGGGAGGAGACAGACAACTCATTCCCTTTCTGTAGATGAGCCCGGTCTGACCTCTGACCATGGGAAGGGACATGGATTGTCTACAACAGATTGGAGGACGAGAAGGGGCCAGGGATCATGTCTAGCGGAGGAGAGGAGGACAAGTGTCACTGACCCTAAGACAGCGCTGGGGCCCAGAGCTCCGAGGCTGCAGGTGTTAGGTTGTCCTAAGGGAGAGCATCCCAAGAGCTGGAGTGGCAAGTGCAGCGGGAGATGAGAGCCCCTTGTATTGGATACATGCAAAGGAAGCCAGAACTCCCCAAGCAGGACCGCTGCAGAAGCAGGTCCTGAATGCTGACACCACGAGCTCAGGAAAATCGCCTCCCTCTCTGGGCTTCAGCATCTTCAGCTACAATATAAGGATAAGGAGGCTAAGAACACCAGCCCTGTAGCCTTGTCATGGGGATTAAACTAGACAATATAAGTAAACACCAGGCGGGGGTGCTGGCACCAAAGGGTTTAGGAAGGGCGAGGTTAACACTTGACTCTGCTCTTTCCTTGTTGTGTGACCTTGGGCAAGTTATTTAACATGATTTACTCACCTGTAAAATGAGGGTTATTTAAGGATCAGAGCATTGGATTGTTATGAGGATTCAACAAGCTAATTCTTGTAAAGCACTTAGAACAATGCCAGGCCCATAGAAAATGTTCACTAAATGTTGGCAATTGATATCATTACAATTATTATTACTAATTATTCCAATGAATCTTCCCTGCATCATCCCCAAATTGAGAAACTGAGGCTCAGAAACTTCAATAATGACAAAGGCACCTACTATGTGTCAGGCCTGTTCCAAGCACTTCACAATTCTGAATCCATTTATAATCTCCTAAATCCAGTTGTAACCTTATAATAACCTCATCATTATTCCTATCTGACAGGGAGGCCATGAGACACAAGAGATTAAGTGACTTGCCCAATTCCTGGAAGTCTATGGGCCCTCTGGACCCAGGAGGCCCAATCTGGCTCCAGCAATCAAAGGGTTACTTTGTTGGGTGGAGGGTCACACCCAGGAACCAACTTACCACCAACTGCTCTGGCTCTAATCCAGGGGCGAGGGTGGGCCAAGAGGTAAGACTAGGAGGTTCTTTTCTGCCAGGGGTCAAAGCTCAGAGCTCTGAGACTTCCCCCGGAAAAGGGGGTCAAGGCAGAAGCGATGACCATGGATTCCCAGGGGGCTGCCCAAGCCCCCTATTCCCCACCCTCCCAGGGCAAACCACCTGGCAGTCTCCCGGAATGAGCAGGCTCTGCCTCTACCTCCCTGGGGGACCCTGGGCACCTTACAGTCCTTTTCAATGAGGTGAGCCTATTCATGACACAACAAGCAGAGCCCAGAGAGGGGCTGTGACCTCCCTACGTCACACAGCTAAGAGGCAGAGGGCCTGGGAATCAAACGTGAGTGGGTCTGACACCCCTTCTCTCCTGCTTGTCCCACTGTTCCGCAGTCTCCGAAGAGGAGGAAGTTACTGTTAGCATTACTGTTACTGCAATGCCTGCCCTCCGGAGGGTGTTTGTGGACAGTCTGGAGGAGGCATAAATCCCCTTATACATAACTCTCCAAGCAATTTGTCCATTTTTGAGGAAGACATGGGACTTTAAAATGGTGGCAGGCATCTGGGCCTAGGAGTCAGATGGACATGGGTTCAACCTGTTTTCTCAGGTGTTACCAGCGTAGGCTTCCAGGGTAATTTCTGAAAACCTCAGTTGTCTCCTCTGGAAGGTGGGCTACATACACATGCCTCATAGGGCTATTGGGAGAATTCAATGAGATTATGAATGTTATGTGCTTAGCACAGTGACCGGAACATAGTACATTAAAGAAATGAAAGCTGTTGTCACTATTATTTGTCTTTCACCAGCACTTATATGGGGTTGGGCATCTAGTAGATCCTTAATACCTGTTTTTAGAATAATATAGATTCTTCCCAAACCTGGGTCCTCCTGAGTTCAGTGTCTACAGTGTTCTCCTAGAGCACAGACACCTATCAAGCAGCACCACTTGCTCCCACTGAGTTCCAGCCTGAAACCACTGCAGGAGTGAGGCTTCCAGTTCTAGGAGAGGACGGCTGTGTGTCCCGGGCCCCTTGTCCCGTTGCCTCCTTGCGACATCTCACCAAAGTGCTGGCACTTGCTCTGAGGCGATGTCAGGTGAAAACCACAGCCAGGTTCTCCTGTGTATGAGCAGGAAGGTGACTGGGCTTGGATGCCAGGGGCAAGCTGGGCCCAAAAAGAAGGCTCCTGGGTGGTGATATGCAGGGATAAGGGAAGAGGCACAGTGTCCCTTATCTAATCTTAAGGGTCGGGACTCATGAAACTCACATTCTGATGAATTGAGATGAATGCCAAATAAATAAACAAACAAATGGATGTGCAATATGTCAGGGTCACATCACTAGAAGGAATGGTGATTGTTACAGCGCCGTTGAAAGGGATAAATGAAGTCCCAGTACCCGACTAGGAACAAGAGCCAGAATTCCAACTGGGGACCGCACGGCTTCAAGGCCACAGTCCTTCAGCTCCTGGGAGCTGCGAGGCACCCCTTCCAGTTACTGGTACCCTCCCTTGAGCCATGGAGCCATTCGCTCATTGTTGATTCCACGAAGATTTATTGAGCACTTACTACCGGCCAGGAACGGTTCTGGATGCTGTAGCTGTAACAGTGATGTGGACAGGCATGGTGTGAGGCTAGGAAGACTGGTACTAAACACACACACCGAGTTAGTGCAATGCAGCCACAATTGCTATGAGAGCTACAGGTAAGGAGCAGGTGTTATGAACTACTCTGGGAGGCATTCTAAACCTGGTCTCCCTGAGAAGGTGACATTTAACTTGAGACCTAAAGTCTCAAGAGCTTATCAGGCAATGAGTGAGGGAACAGATTTCAGGTTGAGGGAGCAGCCTGTGCAAAGACTGAAAAGCAGCAGAGGCGCCTGGCACATCTGAGGAACTGAGAGGCCAGTGTGGTTGGAACTGAGCTGGAGGGAGAACAGGATGTGGTGCAAGACAAGGCTGAGACCCACAGGGCCAGACCGACCGCGCCTTCCCAGCCGTGTGAAGAGCAAGCGAAGGATTCTGGGCACAGCTTGGCCTCCAATCCCCCAGCTTTCACCTGCTCACCTGGGGCAAACCACCCAGAGTGACTCCCACCATGGCTTTCCCTCCGGTCCAGAATTTTCTCAACTATTACAGTGTCTCTTATCATCGCGTCCCCAGAACCTCGGCTCCTGGGACCAAATCCTGGCTCTCCCAGGAAGTCCTGACAAGGTTTCAGGAGCCACTGGGTAGCCCCGGTCATGCTGGAATATTTACTAAGTGGATAAGCGGGTGTTATCTCCATTTTACAGGTGAGGAAACGGAGGCTGAGAGATAAAGTACTCACAGCTATTCCCCTCCCTTTTTTTAATACCTCATTCCACCCCCCCCCCACCCCCCCACCCCCAGTATGTGGAATTGGGAGCTACGAGGTTCTGGCTGTTAGGATTCTGATTCTAATATCCTCTGGCATGTGAGAGAGGATGCTAAAGTTCAGGGGAAGGGGGAGATGTCGGGGCTTCTGAATTTCAAGATTCTAAGCCGTGGCACTCCAGTTAAGTGGGTTCCTGGTCCGTGCCAGCTAGTGCAAGCCTGGAGTCGCGGGCACCACCCATGAGCGCCTCCCTCTCCCGTCTGATCTCCCGTGTCCCACCTGGAGGACCAGCTGGAGGATCGGTTCCTGGCGCCCCCTCTCCATGGCCAAGAGACTGGCACCGGAGGCCTTGGGAGTGGAGGGGGGCGGGAGAAGGGACACAGGGATAGTCTGGGATGACCTAACTCCCACCCCAGGGCAACGGGCTGGGGCAGAGGCGGTGTCGGGAGAAGGCGGGAAGCTGCAGGTCCCGCCCCAGAGGAGACTTCCTGGTGGGCGGATACCCCGGTGAGCCGCAGCCGCGGCGGGGGGACCCCGGCGCCATGGCGGGCACGCGGGACGCCATCCTGGATGCGCTGGAGGAGCTGACCGCTGATGAGCTCAAGAAGTTCAAGCTGAAGCTGCTCTCCGTGCACCTGCGCGACGGCTACGGGCGCATCCCGCGGGGGGCACTGCTGCCCATGGACGCCGTGGACCTGGCCGACAAGCTCGTCAGCTGCTACCTGGAGGCCTACGCCGCCGAGCTCACGGCCCAGGTGCTGCGCGACATGGGCATGCAGGACACCGCGGAGCGGCTGCAGGCCCCGGCCCGGGCCCGGGGTGAGGAGCCCTCCGCCCCCTCCGCAGCCCCTCGCCTAACCCAGCCCCAGCCGAGCATTTGCCCCTGGGGAGCTTTCGCTTCCTGTTCCTCCTGCCCCCGAATAAAGCTCTTCCTGCTGGGGAGGGAGGCTTCCCGCGCTCGGTCCTGACCCCTCGAGCCTGGAGACACCATGGGAAGGGAGAGGAAGGACCCCTTATGCCGTCTCTTTCCTTTCAGGCTCTGGAGCCGGGCCAGCAGGGATCCAGGCCTCTCCTCCCCAGGTGCCAGCCATACCAGGTGAGGCCTTCACACCCAAACTCACCTTCCTGGGCGCCTCACCAGCCTCACCGACCACACCCCTGCACAGCCTATCTGCCACCAGAACACTCGCATTGGGAGAGAGCAAGGTTGGGCCAGCCCTCCCACCAGCCCACCTGCTCACACACCTTGGGCGGAGCCTCGCTGGGGAGATGTTACCCTCATCCCACTGTATCCGGAGCCCCACCCCCTTAGGGCGCATTTAGAGCCAATCTGAAGCAAGCAGGGTTCCGCAGGAACAGGCCCCAGTCCCCACCCTGGGTGCCAGCTCATCTGCTCTCCCCCTCCTTCCCGCAGCCCCGCACTTTGTGGACCGGCACCGGGAGGCCCTCATTCAGCGGGTCACAGACGTGAACGGCGTGCTGGATGCTCTGTACGGGAGCATCCTGAGGGAGGAGCAGTACCAGGCAGTGCGGGCAGAGGCCACCAATCCAGACAAGATGAGGAAGCTCTTC
This sequence comes from Myotis lucifugus, assembly GCF_000147115.1. Classification (NCBI taxonomy): domain Eukaryota; kingdom Metazoa; phylum Chordata; class Mammalia; order Chiroptera; family Vespertilionidae; genus Myotis; species Myotis lucifugus. The sequence continues at coordinate 156,878 of NW_005871801.1, read as the reverse complement.
AGCTTTGCTCCAGCCTGGAACCTGGCCTGCAAAGATCGGTTCCTTCAGGCCTTGAGGGTCACCCAACCCTACTTGGTGGAAGACCTGGAAAGGAGCTGAGGCAGCAGCTGGAACTACCAGGGGTTGGACGTGCAGAATGAGTGATTTTTTAAATAAAAAGTCAGCTTGTACTTGTGTGGGTTTTCCTGCTTCCAGCCTGGCCGGCCGCACATGCAGAGCTCAGCTACACAGCTCAATGCTGCGGAGGCTCAGGGGCAGCTCGCTGCCTTTCAGGGGGAGGGGGCAGCAGGCTCCCCAAACTGTCACCCTTCCTGCCTGTCACCATGGCGAATATTCCTCATTCGCCAGTTAGTGGCTCCTCCAGGGCTATGCGAGAGGGTCCGCCCTTGAGACTCTAGCTAGCCCTGTAGTGCACGTTAGAGAGGCGTGTACACAGGGTCTGGGCGGTGGGAGCCAGGTGTGTCAGAGGCATTGAACTTAGGGCACTCTGCTAGCGGGCAGAGCTTCTCTTTTGCCTTTTCCATGGGAAAGAGTAATTGTACAATTAGGGCAATTTCCAGGGGGCGACAGTAGCATCTAAACATGGAAGACCACAAGCTACCAAACAAAATTCTAGGGTTCCTTCTGGCACTGACAGCAGCAGGCCAAATTACTCCCTTTGCTCCCTGCCACCCCCTGGAGGAAGGCGTTATAGGTTACACTATGTCCAGAAAACATGCCAATCACAAAAGCAAAACTTTATGAATTCTAGTAGATATTCTTCTTGTGATGGAATTAAAGGAAATATGAGTACATACAGTTGACCCTTGAACATGGGGGTTAGAGGTGCTGGTCTCCTATGAAGTCTTAAATCCACATATAAAACTAGTCAGCCCTCACAAAATAAGCAAAATAGATTCATAGTCTGACAGCTGTCAGAGGGGAGGGGAACTGCGGGGCTGAGTGAAAAAGTGAAGAGATTGAGCCCCCAAAATAACAAATACAAAAAAGCACATCAGCCCTGGCCAGTTTGGGTCCAGTTTGAGTGTTGGCCCTCGGACCAAAGGGCCTCAGGTTCAAATCCGGTCAAGAGCGGGTATCTTGGTTGCAGGTTTGCTCCCTGCCCCTGGTTGGGGCACGTGCAGGAGGCAACCAGTAGATAGTAGATGTGTCTCTCTCACATCAATGCTTCTCTCTCTGTCTCTCCCCCTCCTCCCTCCCTCCCTTTCACTCTCTCTTTAAAAAAAAAAGTCAGTGGAAAAAAATCCTGGGATGAGGATTAAAACAACAAAACAAAAACATCTGACACAGAAAACAGTATGGTGATAACCACAGGGGAAAGGGGGTGAGGGGTAGAAGAGGGTCAAGGGGGATGAATGGTGATGGAAAGAGATTTGACTTGGGCTGGTAAACACACAATACAATATACAGATGGTACATCACCAAACTACACTGAAACCTATATAATTTTATTAACCAACTAGTGACCGGTGCATGGATTCATGCACATGGAAAGGAAATTAATTAGAAGGTGGCCAGCGGGGCGGAACTGGGCGAGACTGGCTGGACACACCCTGGAGCCAACCTCCCACAGTCCCTCCCCAGCGTCTGTAGAGTAGGTGGGGGTCCCTCCAGCAGGTGGGGTCCCTTGGTCTGGCCTGCAGGGATCAGGCCAAAACTGGCTCTCTGACATCCCCCAAGGGGTCTTGGAGTGCGAGAGGGCACTCTGCAAAGTTGCTGTCATAGTACAGGGTGTACAGGGTGTGGAATGCAAACACAAGTGTGCAGTAAACCAGATTCGGGGCCGACAGTGCCCCAGCAACAAACCCACAGCTGAAGGTGGAATCATGTGGCCCCACGAGGAATCGGATTCCCTCCTCTCTGGTTTCAGGGTGCATCACATGAGAACCACTGCTGCCAAGTCACTGCAGCTCTGCAGCTCCTGCATTGAGCGTCTGCCCCCTGGTGGTCAGTGTGCATCATAGCGACAGGTCAGATGGGCAGAGGGACAATTAGCATATTAGCCTTTCATATAGATAGATGTCACCCAATAAATGCAATAAAAAGGTAAAAAAAAAAAAAAAGTCAGCCTTCCACATACAGATATTCCAAACTGTGGAGTCCACCCTTGTACAACTTGCATTTAAACTTTGCAGGTCATCTGAAAAACTCCACTTACTAACTGGACCTGCACAGTTCAAACCCATGTTGTTCAAGGGCCACTGTCTCTCTTCTGAAAAAGTACTTAAGGAGCCTTTTCAGAGCCTGTTAGGGAACCAGGATCCTAGGACGACAACCTGCATACACTTTGCACCAAAAGTCTTTCTAGTTGTAGAGCAGTGAAGTGCTGGGGTAACCAGTATGCAAAACAGGAGGCCCTAAGGAGGAGCCTTGGGAGTTAATCAAACAGGGATCCAGGTATGAGGATATAAGATGATTGGTTCTGTGCCACTCAAAATGATATGATAACCCACAATGAACAAAGCTACGAGAAGATTTCATTTCAATACCCTCGCCTAGATGACGCAAATGCAGTGTTAATTCCCCACACACACTCCTTCTGGGGTGTATGTAGGCTCTCACTCTGAGTCTGTGTAACATTTCCCTATTCTGACCCGGGTCACCAGAGCAACAGGAGAAAACAGGTGGTTAGCTATAGGAGGAGTCTACCAAGACGGGAAAATGTGGTCCCTGTTAAGTGGGATAGCTAATGCTACTTGGGACTCCAGGAGAAAACGTAAGCTTCCCAAAAGGTGGGAATCAGCCCCCACACCTCAGAACCCCGTGCCCTAGTCCTTTCTTTGGCCAGTTACCCATAAAATGCTGATCCATCCTTAACCCTCTTCTACCAACTCTTCTCGAGCCTTATTCAATCCGAGATATGTTCAATCACATGTTCTGCAAGGACCTTACCATTTCCAAAAGTGAATCTGTCTTCCTTTTACCCACCCTGTGGATTTTGTAATCAAAGAAAACACGATACGATAATTTCAAGAGAAACATCAAAAGTGCTTTATTCAAAGTAATGTCCATCGCTAGCTACACATTTCCCCATCTTTCAGGTAATTTGTGAATAGCGTCCCAATAGAACTTTTCTTGTTTTGAGGCAAACCATTCAGAGACCCAATTTTCCACTTCCTCGTACGTTTTGAAGTGCTGCTCAGAAAGTGCGTGTGCCATCGATCCGAACAAGTGGTAATCTGAAGGAGCAAGGTCTGGTGAATACAGCGGATAGATTAATACTTCCCAGGCAAGATCTTTTAAGGTGTCTTTAACTGGTTTTGAAGTGTGTGATGGTGCCTCATCATGAAGCAAAATTACTTTGCTGTGTCTTATGACACATTCTGGTTGTTTCACAATCAAATCGTGGTTCAAATTGATTATTTGTTGTCGGTAGTGATCAGTATTAACGGTTTCACCTGGTTTTAGAAGCTCATAATACACCACACCTTCCTGATCCCACCAAACACAGAGCATTGTCTTCTTTCCGAAGCGATTTGGCCTTGCAGCCGATGTTGATGGTTGATCTGGATCAAGCCATGATTCTGTGCATTTGGGATTCTCAAAATAAATCCACTTTTCATTGCCAGTCACAAGTCGATGCAAAAAAGACGTTCTTTCGTGCCACTGAAGCAACATTTTACTGATGACTTTTCAGTTTTCCATTTGTCTTTTGTTCAGTTGATGTGGCACCCATTTTCCTCCCTTTAAAAATCTTACCCATTGCTTGTAAATGATCAGAAATTGTTTGCTGAGCAACATTTAATCTTTCTGCAAGTTGTTTTTGAGTTTGACATGCATATTCATCCAATAATGCTTGTAATTTTTGGTCTTCAAACTTTTTTGGTTGACTTGGATGTCTTTGTCTTTCACATAGAAATCATCACTTTTAAATAGTTTAAACTAGCATTCACAAGTATCTTGAGGTGGAGTATGTTCACCATAAGCTTCCCAAAGTATTCAGCAGCACTTTTCTTCAAAATAATGAATTAAAACTTCCCGAAAATGTTTTTTTGGCACAAAATTTGACACTTTTAAGTGTAAAAATATCTATGATGTTAACACCTTCAGCAAATTTGACATATGAAGTTTTGAAGCTTGTTATCACAACAAAATAGCATACATATCAAATCGCATATATATCAACATATGTGGAACTCCATCTATTGAAAAAAATCCGCATCATTAACCAGTACACCTAGTATCTTTACATGTGGCAACAGCAGCAGCCTAACCAGAAATCTTACCATGTTCCATAAAGCCTAGATATTAGTCAGTCTTGCAATTGCCTTGCTTTTCAACTTCACTGGCCCTATCTGGTTTATGCCTAATGTCTTACCTGCTTTCAAGGACCTGGGTGATCAAAACTGATCATGGAAATGGACTTTCAAGTGTAACATTAGGATACCTAAACTCTCACTCCAGCCCGGCCTGTAAGAACCTACTCAACCTCTCCTATCTTCCTCTCCACCTACCCCATGGTCCCAGCATCCCTATTTGTTCACACCCTGTGCCCTAGCACATGCTGGTCCCTTACTTCTGAACACCTTGATCTACCTGTCCTAGTGTGCACATTGGATGCCTTCCTCTGGGCCCCAGGACACTTCCTACAGAGTCTCTGTGTAATGCAAACCATATTGTCATGGTATATTTTCACCCAGGACTATAATGAGACTGAGCCCCATAAAAAGACATCTTTCTACCCTAACCAGGTGGCTCAGTTGGTTGGAATTTGGTTGGAGTGTCATCCCATACACCAAAAAGGTTGTGGGTTCAATTCCCGGTCAGGGCACATACCTAAGTTGCGGGTTGGATCCCCGGTTGGGGCGTAGTGAGTACCGGCGGCAGCTGATGAATGTTTCTCATATCAATGGTTCTCTCCCTCCCCCCACCCCTTCCATGCTCTCTTTTTTAAAAAAAAAAAAATAAACATATCGTGTGAAGACTTAAAAAAGAAAATCTTCCCAACCTCTGTGCAAGTGTCTTGCATATAAAAAGTAATCGATGAATGACAGCTACTGTGTACCCCTAGTGTCTAACAGTATATATTTTTTAATATATATTTTTTAACAGAGAGGAAGGGAGAGGGATAGAGTCAGAAACATCGATGAGAGAGAAACATCGATCAGCTGCCTCCTGCACACCCCCTACTGGGTATGTGCCCGCAACCCAGGTACATGCCCTTGACCGGAATCAAACCTGGGACCCTTGAGTCCACAGGCAGACTCTCTATCCACTGAGCCAAACCGGTTAGGGCAGTATATTTTTTTTAAAACTTCACAGAAACCTTATGATTCCCATGAGATGGGGCCATAGCTAACACTTCCTTGTACAACTGATAGTCTTAAAAAGAGAAGCTACATGCCCTGGCCAGATTGGCTCAGTGGGTAGAGCATCGGCCTGCGGACTGAAGGGTCCCAAGTTCGATTCCAGTCAAGGGCATGTACCTTGGTTGAGGGTATATCCCCAGTGGGAGGTGTGAGGAGACGGCTGATCGATGTTTCTGGCGCTCTATCCCTCTCCCTTCCTCTCTAAAAAATCAATACAATATATTAAAAAAAGAGAGAGAGAGAAGCTACAAAAACCAGTGCAGGCCTGAGGCAAAAGAGAAACTAAGTTTAAAAATTTTCTTGGGAGCTTCCCTTTTCCTTTTCTTTGAGGGGGTTGGGGGAGGGATGGACACAGCAGAACTGAGTTCTACCAGTCTTTAAACACAGCATTGAACCACGTCCAGCATGGCCAGGGGTAAACCTGAGGAGGGGCGGTGAAGGATTAAAGAAAACAGACAAGAGAATACAGTTGGGACCAGGTGGATCACTGGGCCTGGATGAGGAAACAGTGACACAGCCTATAAGCCAAAGCTTTATTTTTTATTCAGATCACACAAAGCAAAACAAGGGCAAGATGTTTACAATGTTCTTGCGAATTTCCAATCTTTTCTGTTGTTGCCATTCTCTGAACTCTATCAAGCCTTGTTTTGGCAGCACTCGCTGCATGCGCCCCCCACCCCCACCCCTACCGCAACCCACATCCCTTAGCTACCTAGGACTGCAGGGTTGGACTATAAGGTCAAGCTTACAACCATAGCCTTTTGTCTATAATTGTGCTGGGAGGGCTTTGCCCTCCAAGCTGGGACTTGTATGTGGCTTTGCCACAAGTCAGTCCGAGGCTTGAACCTGTCCCAATGCTGAAGCTGCTCTCCACACAGTACCACATAGTGGTGAAGGACACAAAATCCACAGCCAAAGGATCCAGATTCAAATCCCTGCTCCACCTCTCACAGCTGAGACTCAAGGCCAGTTTGTGCCTCAACATCCTCACCTATAAAGCAGGGAAATTAGGGCTTAGTTCATCATTTACACCAACTGACCCAAAGCAAGTACACATTAATTTTAGCAATTATCTCTGAGATGTATGTCCCTAGCTCCCCAATGGTTTAGAATATGATCTAAAATAATCTATTTTTTTGCTCACATCTTTAAGCATCACATGACTGGGGAAAAAGAAGAACAAAAGCCAGTGTGGCTGACCTATGCTGATTAGGAAAAAATCCACATGCAGGTCCCACCCTTCTATGAGTGGCCTTTTCCATAATTCCTAGGTAGTGTTATGTTAAAAGTGTTGTACAGCCTGGCCTGGGTGTCTCAGTGGTTGAGCTTCAACCTATGAACCAGGTCAGGGTTCAATTCCTGGCCAGGGCACATGTCCAGGTTGCAGGCTCGATCCCCAGTGTGGAGTGTGCAGGAGGTAGCCGATCAATGATTCTTTCTTCATTCATGTTTCCCTCTCCCTCTCTCTTCCTCTCTGAAATCAATAAATATATATATATATATATATATATATATATATATATATATATATATATATATTTTAAAGTTTTGTACAATCAAGCTCCCCGTCACAGGAAAGGTGGAGGGAATTAGCAGAAAAAGGACTCTCTGCAGAACTTGAGTACGCAGCGTTAGTATGCTACTGAATCAGCAGCAGCAGCACCAGAGCTTGCACCTGACCTGGACCTACATACTGAATTAGAACCCACATGCCAACAAAATTGTCCAATGGTTCATGTGCATATTCAACTTAGACACACAGCTACATAAGAGGATTCAGCCCTGCCACCTCAGACTGAGTCAGGTTTGCAGAGGCCTTCCCACACAGGGATTTGCCTTTTTACTCAAGACAGTACACAGGACGGGCCAGCTTTCCCTCAAAATCTAAGGGGGTGGGGGCAGATAGAAAAGCCTAGATCTAACAGAGCTCCCACCCTAAAGAGTCTACAAAGCCCCAAGGACACTACACTGAACAGCTACAGGGAATCCAGGCAATTGAGCAACACAGCCAGCCTGAAGTGTGTGTGGTGTTGGGTGGAAGAGCTCGAATCCTGCTCCCTTCAAGGATTTATTTTCCCACACGCATCCCACTCACCCCCTCACCCCCCCACCGCCACCTTGGAATTCCCCATGTAAAGCCACCTAAATTTGGTCCCCCATTACAGCACAAGGAATCCCCAGTCTTCAAGCCAACAGTCCAAGTTCCTTCCCTGTCTCCAGTTCCCACACTGGTGGCTCTCAATTGTTCTTCATTAAAGGAGCCCTTTCTCTAGCACCAGGGCTAAAGCCACATTACAATCCAAGGAGCTGAGAGCACTACCCATCAGCAGAGCAAATTCCTGCTCATGAGGAACACACTTTTCCTGCCTGTTCCTGGCCTCAATGAGAATTTTATTTTTTATTTCAGAGAGGAATGGAGAAGGAAACAGAAACATCAATAATTGGTTGGCTGCCTCCTGCACTCCCCACACTGGGGACTGAACCTGCAAACCCGAGCACGCAACACTGGGCATGTGCCCTGACCAGGAATTGAACCATGACCTCCCGGTTCATAGGTCAACGCTCAACCACTAAGCATGCCAACCAGGCAAACAATAGGAATTTTAGATCCAATAGTCTCCAAAAGCCCCTCTAAAACCATAGTATTGACAGTCCGACAATTTCTACAAGCTTTACCTAAAGCCAAATCTGCTGGCAGGACCCACTTGACAGTTCCTCAGTTCTTATATGCCAACACCAAGAACAATAATTTTTGTGGAAACTAAAACTATTTCCAAAAAAAAAAAAAGTTAAAAATTAAAGGTTTTCTACATACTGAGGGCCCAAAAGTAGTAAAGACAGTCTGATTTCTGTAAAGACTGGGGAGGAATGGTTGCAGATGAATCCCCATCGAATTTAGCCTCTCGTTCCCATGCATAGTAGTATAGGAAGTGAGATCACAACCCATAGTGGATCATTAAGAGACAGACCAAGTGGGAACAAATATACCTGGATGAAGAAGTGGAGTCTCATAGGGGCTGGACCCTAGACCTTAACTCCTGGTTAGTCTACCCATCAATGACTTAACCTCGGCCCTATACTGAAGTCAATAAAACCTGGCCAGTCCCAGCCAGCATCGCTCACTAGTTGAGCATCAACCTAGGCTCAATCCCCAGTGGGGGGCATGCAAAAGGCAGCCTATCAATGATTTAATGATTTTCTCTCATCATTGATGTTTCTCTCCCTTCTTCTCTGAAATCAGTATTTAAAAAAACACAAAAACTGGCCAGGCCCAGCATGTGACAGGATAAAAAGCTAAAAAGACTGAACTAAATCAAAGGAGACAAGCAGACCTATAGTATACCTCTCCCCACCCACAACCTACCCTCCTTTCTTACTTAGCCTGTTCCAATCCCAATCCTAATTCAAAAAAGCCAGGCAACTCAATAAAGAATTAAAATAATAAAAAGAAAAGCCAGGCACCTAGTGCTTTAAGATTTTTTTCAATAATAATGAGCTTGCCCTAACCAGTTTGGCTCAGTGGATAGAGCGTCGGCCTGCGGACTGAAGGGTACCAGGTTCGATTCTGGTCAAGGGCATGTACCTTGGTTACAGGCACCTCCCCAGTTGGGAGGTGTGCAGGAGGCAGCTGATCGATGTTTCTCTCTCATCGATGTTTCTAACTCTCTCTCCCTCTCCCTTCCTTTCTGTGGAAAATCAATAAAATATATATATAATGAGCTGGCAGCAGAACCAGCTCCTCAGAACCAACGTCCTCTGCTATTTTTGTCTACATCCATTCCCCTAGAAAGGTCCCCACAATGGATCTACCCACTAATCAGATTACCTTTTATCTAAGGGCTAGCCCAGGGGTGGGCAAACTTTTTGACTCGAGGGCCACAATGGGTTCTTAAACTGGACCGGAGGGCCGGAACAAAAGCATGGATGGAGTGTTTGTGTGAACTAATATAAATTCAAAGTAAACATCATTACATAAAAGGGTACGGTCTTTTTTTTTTTAGTTTTATTCATTTCAAACGGGCCGGATCCGGCCCTCGGGCCGTAGTTTGCCCACGGCTGGGCTAGCCAATATCACTGAAGCCCATTAAAGGACATTAAAGAACGTAATACCAACAATCCCAGTCAGTATTCAGGTTTTCACAAGGATCTTCAACCTTTACCCCTAGGAGCAGGGACCAAGAAACCACAACCCCAGAACCCTACTAGGTGAGGCAGAAACTTCCGAGATCCAGATCAGGCCATTCAAACCAATCATTTGAGAGATCAAACAGCCTGGCCACACCAAGGAGAGAACTGCTATAATCTTGGCTCTAAATTTCTCACATGTACCAAGGCCAATGAGCCAATTCAGATCATTGCCTGGAAGCTCAGCCACTCAGCCTACTCTTGGTTTTTGAGCACCCCACCCAGTAGGGAGGGTAAAGCCAGAGCTTCTGTCTGGTCAGGGGAGACCTCAGGATGAACCAATCAGCTCTTTAGAAAACACCTACAGCATACAGCATACTTGACAATCCAACAGAGGAAAGCACTTTCCCACCAGGGCTCCCAGGCACTTTTTGCTGCTGGCTCTAATTTTCAGTTCTATGTAACTGAAATGCATGCTCAACAACTGATTGGCAGGTACAGCCAAGTTTTCTCAACTCAATTTGAGAATTGGGGGGAAAGAGGGGAGGGTCAGGAAAGGCATTCAAGTTTGAGGGGCATTGCTCTAAGATTTCAAATTCATTGGCTCCACCCTTTCCCCATCTCCACCACCACCACCACCCTCATACAAGCCTAAAATCTTATAATAGCAATGACCTCAGCCTTCTGGGTACAAGGATTATGAGATCAAGGTAGACCACTGCCTCCCTTTATCTATCCAAGCCCCATCTTTAGGAAAACTAGGGGTGCACCTTGAAATATAAGGTAATGCCTCTAAACTTCCTTTCCCAGCTAACCTTTCCCCTTCTTACCATCTCCTTCCATTCTCAAACTGAGAATAAAACAGGGCAGAGGAAACTTATTGTGCTTAGCAGTTATCTTGCAGAAAGCTTGCAGCCTTGAGCTCAGCATAGCCTAGATAACCACTGGACATCTGGTGCTGGGAGGAACCAAGGATGGACCAGACCCTTACATCAGCAGAACTGTTTGCAGCCAGCATCTATCTATATATGTCTATATACTAGTATATAAAAGCCTAAGTGTCCAAAGGACTGGTCACTATGATGCAAACTGACCACCAGGGGGCAGATACTCAATGCAGGAGCTGCCCCCTGGTCAGTATGTTCCCACAGCCAACCTCCAAGGTCTCCCCCACCCCCACGAGATGGCCCTGATTGCCTGATCACTGGCCAGGCTGAAGGGCCCCACCTGTGCACGAATTTGTGCACTGGGCCTCTAGAGTAATAAAACCCTGCCTCCCCCTTCAGTCACTGCTGATTCCTTTTATGGACTCAGCCCACCTGCACCCAGGTGCCTGAAATAAAAGTTTCTTTGATACATTGACCTCATGTCATAGATGTGCATGAACCCGGCCCACTCTGAACCTTTCACAAACCTTGCCCCTCGAATTTAGAATTCTCTCACGTAAAAAAAAAAGGTCTAAGCAAATAAGCATTTGAGTTTGATCCCTTTGGAAAAATGGTTTCAGATTGAAAATGAAGTCAGAACACTAGGGCTCAATGCTGGCTCTATCATTCTGATTCTCAGTCACATGATCCATACACTTTTTCTGTCTATAGTGAGGCCACAGAACCCCTGTAGTGAGTAAGTGCTCACTCTCCTTTGTGCAAAAGACCTGACTGCACTACCTCGCATCTAAAGGACTGGGAATGACTGGTCACTATGACACACACTGACCACAAGGGGGCAGACGCTCAATGCAGGAGCTGCCCCCTGGTGGTCAGTGCACTCCCACAGGAGGAGCTCTGCTCAGCCACAAGCCAGGCTGATGGCTGCCAGTACAGCAGTGGTGGTGGTAGCCTCTCCTGCCTCCTCAGCAGCACTAAGGATGTCCGACTGCAGCTTAGGTCTGCTCCCTGCTGGCAAGTGGACATCCCCCAAGGGCTCCCAGAGGGATGTCTGACTGCCAGTTTAGGCCTAATCCCCTGGGAAGCAGGCCTAAGCCAGCAGGTGGTCATCCCCCAGGGGTCCCAGGCACAGGAAGGCACAGGCCGGGCTGAGGGACACCCCCTCCTCACCGAGTGCACAAATTTTTGTGCACCGGGCCTCTAGTCATGGTCATATTTGAATACTGCCCCTAAAGGCAATTCTGATTTGAGCCCCACACTTAAAAAAGTGTAAAAAGAGCCAAGAGTCCTTAAAGAGGGTAAGGCTGCTGTAAATAGTAAATTCACTAAGACCAGCATGTAAATAAATGTGCTAAAAGTTGTTCACAGAGTTGGGCAGTTTGGGGCAACACTCATGACATCACATGTTCATTTACCCCATTCAGACACCTGACTTTGTGATGAGTTTAATCTCTACTTTTAAGGAGACCACTTAACTTTTTCTCCCCAGGACCAAGTATCAAACACTTTATTCCAGTTCCTGCTGGGCAGGATTATCTGAAAGAGGAAAACACCCCACATTCTTGACCTGGACATCAATCCTCAGAAGAGAGGGTAGAGGAAGAAAATTTAACTAAAATGGTTTTTAATGGGAACCAGATATATGGTTACAATTACATAGTCCGACACAAAAAACCCATGGGTGGGTCAGGAGTTGGAAAGTTACAAAACAACGAGGGTCACACTTGGGTATAGAAGAAAAGCTGTTCCAGAACTTCAGGAGGCAGGCTAATATGGCCTCTCCCTGCGATCCTGTCTGTGGTCACCCCTGCAAGAAAGAGTATCCATTAAGGTCTGAGTTACCAACCTCTCATCCCACCCCCAAAATCCTAGCCCAAGAAATGTCTCATCTAAGTATTGAGTATACAGATTAGTTTCCAGAGATAATTTTCATCCCCTCCTTCCTTCCCTACTATGGTTACAATCTGTTTAACAATCTCACCCTCAAAATGGAACAACTTTCTCAACAAAACCTTGCAATCCCGCTCTAGCTGGTTTGGCTCAGTGGCTAGAGCATACGCCTGCGGACTGAAGGGTCCCAGGTTTGATTCCAGTCAAGGGCACATGCCTGGGTTTCAGGCTCAATCCCCAGTTGGGGGCGTGTAGGAGGCAGCCAATCAATGATGTTTCTATCTCTCTCTCCCTTCTGCTCTGAAATCAATAAAAATAAAAAATAAAAATAAAAACCCAAAACCTTTCAATCCCATGACCTGTTCAATTAGTTTTATTTCAATTTAGTCTTACCTGGAGTCCATCTTGCCAGGGCCAAAGCCACCTCTGTCCCCACCACCCCGGCCCCCTCGGAAGCCCCCACGGTCCCCGCCTCGGCCTCGGTAGCCGCCCCGATCATAGCCTCCTCTGCCTCCACGACGATCATCTCCATAGCT
>NW_005871801.1:132840-144031 GCF_000147115.1 Myotis lucifugus | reverse complement strand
CTCCCTTTTTCTCCCCACCCCCACCCCCCAAAAAATTAAGGGCTTTTTGGTCCCAAATTCTTGTTACCTGCTCTGCCTTTTTCTTACCCATGTGAGAGCCTCCTGGTCCCCCTCCTGGGCCATCTGGTTTAGGGGCCTTACACTGGTTGCATTCATTCCTCCAAGAGAAGTTCATGTTCTCGCATGTACTGAGGAAAAGGAACAATTAATTTGTAGGGGTGGAGAGTAGGGCAAGACATAGAATTAGAAATAGACTCAGATTCCAGTGACTTTACAGAGAGAAAATTGAACCCTGAGGCCTCAAAAAAGGTAAAAGGCTTGCTTTTCAGACACAGGAACAAAAACTGCAAATTAGTGAACCCAGTCCAATACCTTTCCCACTACAGTTACCTTACCTAGGAGGTAAGCTCTTGGCCATGTCTGTCCCTATCACTGCAGCCCTGACTTTACTAGTTTGGAAAACACACAACTCTACCGTAACATCAAAGGACACACGTGTAAGACAGAAAAAAGTTTCACTCACGGATTAGGACACTTCCAGTCCCCAGCTCGCTGCTGTCCTCCACCGCCACCACCTCCACTTGGGAATCCTCCTCGGCCACCGCCACCACTGCCACCACCTCCATAGCCTCCACGGCCCATGGGTCCTAGTGTAGATTCAAATATGGGTCTGGCCCCCTTCCATGTTTAGTTAATCTAACCTTCTTTTCTATGCAAGCCCTCACGATGCTCCCCCCTCTTCCCATCACCTCTTTACACTAGCGTCAGGAAATAACTCCTCACCTCCTCGCCCTCGGCCTCCACGACCATTGCCACCACCTCGATTGAAATCTGCACGCCGAGTAGCAAATGAAACCTTGATAGGATTCCCAGAGAATTCTTTACCTAAAGAAATAAAGAAGGTATAAAAAGGAGGCTTTTGCTTTTGCCTGACCGGTGTGGCTAAGTGGTTGAGCTTCGAACCAACAAACCAGGTCATGGTTCGATTCCCCAGGCAGTGCAAGTGCCGGGTTGCGGCTTGATCCCCAATACAGGGTGTGCAGGAAGCAGTCGATCAATGATTTTCTCTCCCTATCACTCTCCCGTCCTCTCTGTAAAATCAATAAAAACATATTCCAAAAGGGGGGGCGGGGGGGACGACGACGACTTTTTATTAAGACCTGAGTCTAAAACAAGCATGTCAAACTCACGGCCAGTGAGCCGGATGCCTCATTTGACATGCTTGGAAAAGAACACTAGATACAATCAACAAGGTAAGACTCTGCCTTCCTGAAAAGGCTTATAATCTAAAGAGATATAAGCAAAAATAAAGACTACTTGAAGTCAGAGCAAATGTTGACAGACTCAAAACGTAGTCCGTTTCCCAAGGCTTGCTTGCCCGATCTCCCCACTGACACCAGCCTCCTCATACATACCGTCAAACCAGTCAATAGCTGCTTTAGCAGAAGGTGGGTCATCAAATGATACCGTTGCCTCTCCCTTCAGCTTGCCCGTTTCCCTGTCTGTGTACAGATTAATCATGGGCTGTCCTGTTTTCTTATTTGTCTGAAAAAGGCAACATGAGATAACATCAGACTTACAGGACATAATAGTTCTACCAACCTTCTAACTTCCTCCTCCAGAACCTGAGGTTCATTGTAACCATACTTCAGCTCCTCTCTTCCCAGTTACTAGTTCCCATCTCACATGTAACTCGAGTGAAAATCAATGGCTCCCATTGTCTCTCAAATCATATCCAATATAATAAAAGCTTAATATGCCAAGTGTCCAGTCTTTCATTCAACCAATCAAACGTTGTAATATGCTAAAGATATGCTAAGGCCACTCAACTGCTTGCTATGACGTGCACTGACCACCAGGGGGCAGACGCTCTAACTAGTAGGTTAGCTTTCTGCTGGGGTCCAGCTGATCGGGACTGAGGGAGACCTGTTGGACACGCCCTGGAGCCCTCACTCGGTCCCTCCCTGGCTGGCCAACCTCCTGTGTCTCTCCCCATCCCCAATTGTGCACCGGTGGGGTCCCTCGGTCTGGCCTGTGCTCTCTCGCAATCTGGGACCCCTCGGGGGATGTTGGAGAGCTGGTTTCGGCCCAATCCCACAGGCCAAGCTGAGGGACCCCACTGGTGCATGAATTTGTACACAGGGCCTCTAGTTAAAAAGATAAATTTGTAGCTTACAAATTCAAAAGTCTAGAATAGTCCTTTTATCAATTGTCTTTGTGTTATTTCTTTTATAAAATATCAACAGCAAATGCTCCTTCCTCATCAAATTAAGTTTATAACCATTAAGACATTTATTTTTACTAATGTGTGAAATCCAAACGTCTGAAACAGATAGAAAGCACCACCCTGCTCCACAAGTACCTTAATAATACCAATCTGCTTGAAATAATCAGCCACAGACTCGATTGTAACATTCTCGCCCAGGCCTTGCACGAAGATAGTGTTGTTGTCTGAATTATCCTGTTCTGTTTGTGTAATGCAGAAGAAAACATGAATTAGAAAACAAGCAACGGTAAAATGAGTCAGTAACTCTTCACCTAAAACCTGATATTTCAAAGGAAAAAATTCTTAAACAACCAATACAATTTGGTTTACATCAGACAAAAAAAATACACATCTCTATTTTTTATTATTTGAGTGCCTATATGGTACCCATTTCAAAAATTTAAAATTAGTTCTACAACTATCCTTTCAAATATACTAATAACCATTACAGAAACTGGGGCTCAAATTAACTGCCCAAGATCACACAATTAAGTGCACCAATGTTTGTAAAACTCTAATTGGAGACCTCAAGGTAAAAAACCTATTTTACACTCAAATCCAGTACAAGCATCATCAAAACAAAGATACACTAAATGCTTCCCTATATGAGTCTTTTGTGTTCACTAATTTGGTCATGATTCACATCTTAAAAACCTAGACTTTAAACCAGCAGTTCAGGTGCATGGACCATACAGATGTATCAGCACTCTTAAGACTAGTTAGAAATGCAAGACTAGTTATTGGGCTCCTCCCAGACCTACTAAATTGCTGGGGGGGTAAACTGTATGTTATTTCTGATACGTTTATTTATAAATCACTATGGCTGCACCTGAAGTCCCTCCCTTCCCTTCCTTTTTCCTTCTCTACCCCTGGCTCTTTCTCAAAGAACATCCAGAAAAGGTCCCGATACCATTTTAGCCACCTGTGGACTCACCGGAGTCATGACGAGATCCTTGGTCCCGAGGGCCTTAAGTAACATGGGGGGGAAAGAAAAAACAAGGAAAGAGGAGCCGTTAGTCAACAGGTAGAGACTGACAAAGAAAAAACTTAAAAACAAATCCAAACTCTTGCAAAATATCAGTTAAGTGCTCACAGTCTCACTCCAAACCCCAGAGAAAATCCAAGGCATGGCTGGGGAAGAAGACACAGGCCCCTTAAGATCTGTATGTAACTTGAGTCCCTACAGGGACAACTCCGCACACTTCAGAAAATGCTGCCTCCCCCAGCTCAGGCTGGGAAATGTCCTCAGCACAGATTGGGGGGAGGTGGGGGGCCAAAAGGGAAACTCATTTAAGTTAACAAACCAACTCATAACTTGGCCCTGTTCTCTCACCCCCGAGAGAAATGGGCTCACCACCAGCAATGTGATATGCATCCATCCAGTTTCTCCATACTTTTTAACACCAAAGACACTTATTCCTTGTGGAACAATTTTTAATTTCTTCTTTAGAAACCATTCTTAAAACCATGTTGTTCCCCAAAACCACATATGAAAATTTAAAAAATTTAAAACATATATAATAGCTTTGTTTCCATAATGCAGCCTATTTTTTTCCAGAGACCATCTTTGACCAGTTTCTCTGAATTCACCATATATACACACTGTACCCACATTCAATGACACCAAAATTATGAACCCGGGCCTTTGGTTTTAAATGGTGAGACAAATCAAGAAACCTTTTGTGAACCAAACCAGAAAAGTTCCAGCTTACTGGCAGACTTCTCAAATTTGCCATTTTTCATGAATTCAGTTTGTGCTGTTTAACACCTGGTTATTTCCCATGAGCCACACATGCTCCCAACCTTTCTTGTGGTCCACACCTTCCTTTCCACAGCTAGTTTCTATTTGCCCATCTGAGTTGTTTAAATACATATATGTAGAATTGAATTGACACCATTCAGTATTTAATATATAAATACTGTATATACCAGCTTCACCATTCTCAGGGCAGTATTTCACATCCCTCTTCCAGAATTAAAACACTTAGAGGTTAAACTTTTACACATACACACACATATACATACATACATACATACATACACACACCCTAAACACACTGATCAAAAGGACCCTAGAGCCAAGTTTGTTCGTGTTCCAGCACACTCTCCAGTTTTTCATAATGCCATGGTCACTAAGTACCAGGTGTGGCAACACTCATTAAACACCTATTGACCTGAGTCAAACCAATTTGGTGCAAGTCGACTGCCGAGTCTTACCCCTGCCTGCCTTGTTAGCACACATCTGGCAGCAGGTGGCATTCTACCCCACCCCTTTCTGGAGGTGGTTCTGGACACTTCAAAACCTTTGACACTTAAAACACGCTAAGACATCTGGCAAATGAACAATCAGACAAAGCATTGCTGGGAGAGTTGGGAATTTTGGAAACTCTGTTCACTTACCACCAAATTTATTGAAGCCACCACGATCACTTCCGCTGGAGAAGACAAGTTAGAAGAAAGGACATGAAGCTTCCAACGGCTACAAACGGGCGTTTTTTGTGTGTTTTTTTGTTTTAATATTCCCCAAACAAGGGTATGTGTTTTGGGAAAAAGATACAAGTGGCTACTAAAATACATGCCCCTTCCTGACCACCCCTTGTCTGACCTTTGAGCATGTCACACACACGTGTGCAAATTTCTTAGACACAGTTTTTTAAGAATTTTGCTTTAAAAGGTTATAACTATTTCCTCTGGAAAAAAAATGACCCATTTTCCTTGGTTGGTCTTCCGACGTAGCAGATGTTTTTTCCTCTTGTTGCAAGCAAGTGGTTGACAACCGAGTAGTTGGTTTAAAAACCCTACCCCCAATTTACCCAGAAGACATTTCACACCAGGCTGGGGTAGCCCTGAACACATTCTTGTGGTTTTTGCTTTGAAAGCAGCAAGCAGACCCAACCCCATTCCATAAAAAGTCAAAACCAAAGGCAATTTCCCCTTAAAGCGAGACAAACTTAGCTAACTAAACCCTATCCTAACTACTGAGCCGTTTTTTATTTCCCCCAACCACCGGGGTCACCCCTTCTACACTGTGAGAAGAGCGGAGTATTTTGCATTGTCACCTTTCATACCTGTGGCACATAAAATGCAGAGCAAGTTAACAGTCACATAACAGTTGTTTTTTCTTTTTAAAGTTTTGCATTAAACACACGCACACAATAGAGTTTTCCTCATTTCTGTACAGTTTTTGAGATTGCCCCCACCCACCCTCTGAATACTTACCATATATAAATTTTCACTTTAAAAACCTTTTTCCCCCCCAAAAAAAGAGGAAAAAAAAAGGAGTAACACTGATGACATTCCTCCCCTTTTCAAGGGAGACAAGAGTATGGTCCTTCTATTTACCAACAGATTTGACGCATGCTTTAACATCAAATCGAAGGTTTCACTTCAAATCAACTACAGCGGGAAGGGAAGGTCCAGTTGGACAGGTAACCAGGGGGAGGGGACAGTGGAACAAATATGTGGGATACAACTGTCCAGTGTGTTTTGTCCAAATGGCCTGCACACTTCAATAACCCCACAAAGCAAGTCAGAAACAAAATCATCACTGTCAGTCAAATTACTGCCAATAAAGCTCATGGATTCAAATGACTACAGAATATGGAAGAGTAGTCAAATCCTGGAAGCTGAAGTCAGATTCACCGTTAACAACTCCCTTAAAGGACACATGGGAACACAAGTAACAAGTTTCCCTATTACCAGGAGTGGGATCATCGGTTTCCCTTGCAGAGAAAGAAGCCTTTACTTCCATGTTTCCTGCCTAGGATATCAATGACTCCAATCCATACACACCCATGTATTTTTCCTTTTCCTTTGGAAATGTGTCAATACTCAGAGGTGTGGGTTCAGGCTCCCAAGCTCTCACAAAAATAAAATGTGATGGAGGAATAAAGTCTATGCCCCCCTATCAAAGCCATGACAAATCCCTGTAGTAAGACTAACCATGCTCTAAGGTACTGAATTCATGCAACCCACCACATCCCCCGCCAGTGATGTTACTCCCTGGCTCACAAGACACCTACCCCATGCCGCCTCTGCCTCCACGGCCGCCTCCACGACCTCTGGGTTCATAGCCACCACTGCTGCGGTTGTAACCACCGCCACCGCCCCGGCCTCGTCCCCCACGGTCCTGCTGGCCTCCCCCGTAGCCACCACCACCACTTTGGTCCTGATTGCCATAACCGCCGCTGCCACCACTCATGGAGGACTGATCTTGGCCATAGTTACCTGTCAGAAAGAAAAGATACCTTAAGAGGATAAAAAAACAGTGAAATGACATAAAACAGTTCAACCAACCAGGGAATAGTGACTACAAATAAAGACAGCCCAGCCAGTGTAGCTCAGTGGTTGAGTGTCAACCTATGAACCAGGAGGTCACAGTTCAATTCCCAGTCAGGGCACATGCCCAGGTTGCGGGATCAATCCCCAGTTGGGGGTGTGAGGAAGCAGCCAATCAATGATTCTCTCATTGATGTTTCTCTCTCTCCCTCTTCCTCCTTCTCTGAAATCAATAAAAACATATTTAAAAAAAAAAAAAAAAGACAAGACAGTCAGGGAATAAGAAATCAAGACTTTAAGAACCCTTTTAGGGCAAGGGCCAGGCAGAATATCAATCTTTATAGAAAACAGATATGAGACAAAACTGAAGACACCTTCTCACTCACCTCCTCCACCCCCTCCGCCACCTCCACTGCTACTGTTGTACTGGTTCTGCTGTCCATAGCCCTGAGGAGGATTATAGGAACTTTGCTGCTGTCCATAGCTAGGCTGCTGTCCACCATAGCCAGACTGCTGACCATAGCCCCCACTCGGGGGCTGCCCATAGTTGCTGCTCTGAGAACTGCTACCGTAACTAAGGAAAAGGAAAAAGACAGAATCATATGCCAATATGTCCATTACTTCCATTCACTTTTGGTACATCCCCATTCTCTAAATCCAACAAAGACACTCCCCATTACTCCTCATAACTGCTCCTATTGGGGGTCACATCATTCCTCAATTCACCCCTCTCCACAACTCCTTACCTTCCCGACGTGCTGCTAGGAGCGGGCTGCTGGCCATAGCCGGGGTAGGACTGCTGCCCATAAGACGACTGAGAACTCTGGCCACCACCATAGCCACCGGTTGAGCCATAACCCTGGGGAGCTGACTGGGTGCCATAGCCTGCTACAAGGAAAAGAGAAAGGAAGTCACAAAAGCTAAGAGGAAAAAGAAAAAGCAAAGAATGATGGGAAAAAGCCTTACATATTACCTATGCTACCATATTTTAAAAGTCAGCCTCTTAGAAGCTGCTTAGAAATTGTGCAAATCAGTCAAAAAAAGGTACCCTTCTCTTCTACCCTAAGGCTAATGTTCCAACTTCTACCAACTTCAGAGTTCCAATCCCAAAGCCAGTCTCCAGGACCACCACTAACCACAATCCGATATCCCTACTCACTGACATCGTTTCAACCCGCTCATGGGTTTGCACAAGTAGGACAATCCATATTATTTATACTTCAGGGAAAATTTCACCTCTCACTGTAGCATGTGACATTTAATAGTCTAATTTCAAACATCTTCAGGTAAATCATTTTCTCCCTATAAGTATTAAAAGCCTAAAACTTTCTCCCCTTTAGTGAATACTTCCCCCCCCGCCCCCACACACATTTCACTTTCATGCTGAGGGGAAATAGGGAAAAGTGCAGCACAAATAGAAAAGTAAAAAAATAAAAGGAAACAATTACAAACCGATGATTATTTTTGTTTGAAAGGACTCAGACTCCAAAGAGTTTTAAGGGTTAGATAAGGGAAAAGAAACCCGGGACAGTTTCAACATTTTAGCACTGCCCAGGGGTTAAGAAAAGCAACATTGAGAAGGAGCAGGAAGAGGACTCACTGTTCTGGGTCTGTCCGTAAGAACCATAGGTGCTCTGGCCATAGCCTGAGGTGTCCCCAGACTGGCTGTAGCCACCGTAACTCTGCTGTCCATAGGGCTGGCTGCTCTGCTGGGAATAGCCCTGCCCAGGCTGGGTGGGGTAGGCCCCGTAGCTGGAGAGGGGGAAAGGGGGAAAACCAGCAATCAGGAAAACATAGCAACTCCCGCCCTCTGAAAACTCTGGAAGCCCAGAAACGACACTCACCTTTGGGTTGCTTGCTGGGTATAGTCTGCAAAAGAAAAATACAATTACATCACTTGCAGCCATCCCTCAGAAAGCAGGACACAATAAAGAAAAAGCAAATTTCTACAGAGACCTTTCTGGATGGAAATACCAAGAGCTGAACCGCACAAACCTACACCCACCTCCTTCGCACGCCCACCCCAGGAGGGAGGTGTCACCAGGAGTCAAGCTGAGGTCTGGGCGATGCGAGAGGCAGGGTTTCAATTACAGCTGCAAGCAGGAGGCAGCCGTGTTCGGATGTGGCCGCTCTCAACCAAAGAACAAAACTAACAGAACCAGCACGTCTCCAAAGGGGCCACCACCCTTTGCACAACCTGAAGGCTGGGGCGTGGGCTGTTCATGCAAAGCCAGGGAGCAGGAGACCTGACCCCAGAGGACAGAGACCACCACCCCAGGGCTGGCTCGGGAGACAAGTCCACTGGGCCCGCTCTCTCACCCCCCTGCCCTCCCCGGAGCTGAGGGGGGGGACGCGAGAACCAAAAGTAGTGAAAGCGCCTTTAAAACGCCACTCCGAGGGCGCCCAGCCGGATCAGCCCCGCTCCTCCGCACAGTGCACGCTGCCCCCGCAGGAAGAGGGCAAAGGGACCGGGAGAGGGTGTGGCCTGGGGCGGCCGCTCCTCGGCGTCCCCACCTCAGAGAGAGGAAATCTGGGCGGGAACACGCTCAGGCCCGGTCCCAAGGCCGGAGGACGACCCCTCAGGAACCACCGCCACCCGCCAACCGTTAAGCCGGCACGCGGCCCGGGAGCCCGAGCCTCGGCCCCGCGCCGCGTGGCAACCCAAGAGGGAATGGGGTGGTCCCGCCCCTTCCCGAGGGACCCGTGGGAGGGTGGGGGGACCGAGGTCCATGCGGGACGGGCACCGCGCAGCCTTTAGCCAACAGAGGGTCTCGCGACAAAAAGAGCCAAAAAGAGGCGGGAGGGGGCTTCGCGCCGCGAAATGGGGGGGAGGGGCCGGCAGGGCGCGTGCGCGCACCGAGTGCCCGGATGCAGCACTGCGACAAAGCGGCCCGCGCGCAGGGCCGGGAAGCGGGGGAAAGGGGCACCGGGAGCCGAGCGTTTCCATCCGTACCTCACATTTCACCTCACCAAGAATCGTGCCTCCCAGCCCTCACCTCAGGGAACAGGACTGCGAATGGGAGACCGCCCGCCCCGCGCCAGGCATCGGAGCAGAGAAACAAGATGGCGACCTCGGCTTCCCCCTCCACCCTTCGATGCTGCTTCCCGCCACAGAGGTACCAGATCCTACACGCGATCACCGCCCCGGTCCCACCGAAAGACAAAAGCCCCGCTGGGAGTGAAGGAGCCCGGGTCGGCGCGCCGCCGCCGCCTCGCGCTCTTACATACCGTTTGAGGCCATGTCGGCGCACGCGCACTCAGCCCGACACGCCACAAAACTCCCACACCGCCGACGCCGCGAGGACTGAGCGCCCCGCCGCCTGCGTCGAGGCTTATGTACGCCGCCCGCCCACGTACCGCGCGGGACTGTACCAAGTGCGGAAAGCCGGGGGGGTGTGGCCGACTCCTAGAGCTCTTCAGAAAGCATGGAGGGCCGAGCAGGCAGAAGGGAAGCACATTAACTAAGAACATACGAGTCTTCAAATAATATATAATCATGTTTTTTCTAGCAAAGAACTCCGATTCGCTCTGGAGGATAGTCCACGATTACCTTCACCCCCGAGAGGCATAATGGTAGAGTCTAATTCCCTGGGGGCGGGGCGAGGGGCCAGGGCTTCCTCCGACTGAGAGTCGGGGCGGAACCGAAATTCCTTCGGCTGGTGCGGTTCGCTGGGGCCCACTTTCACTCAGGAAGGCGAGCTCCTGCGCCCCTTGCTCCCCTGACAGCACACTCCGACCCTCTCCCTACCTCTCGGTTTTCACTTCACCGTCATATATATATATATATATTTTTTTTTAATTGATTTCAGAGAGGAAGGGAGAGGGAGATAGAAACATCAATGATGAGATGGTGAGAGAGAATCGTTGGTCGGCTGCCTCCTCCACACCCCACACTGGGGATCGAGCCCGCCACCGGGGCTTGTGCCCTGACCAGGAATCTAACGGCTACCACCTGGTTCATAGGTCCACACCGGCCAGGCTGGTTGACGCTCAACCACTGGGCAACACTGGCCGGGCCACTTCACCGTCTTTAGGGGTTGTGTTTCTTTTTTTTAAAATATATTTTATTGATTTTTTTACAGAGAGGAAGGGAGAGAGATAGTTAGAAACATCGATGGGAGAGAAACATCAATCAGCTGCCTCCTGCACACCTCCCACTGGGGATGTGCCCGCAACCAAGGTACATGCCCTTGACCGGAATGGAACCCGGGACCTTTCAGTCCTCAGGCCGAGGCTCTATCCATTGAGCCAAACCGGTTAGGGCAGGGGTTGCGTTTCTTTAGTCCTTACCAGGATTTGTGGGTTGTGGCTTTTTAAAAATATTTTTATTTTTTGTAATATATCTTTATTGATTTCAGAGAGAAAGGGAGAGGGGGGAGAGAGAGAGAGAGAAATATCAATGATGAGAGAGAATCGCTGATCGGCTGCCTCCTGCATGTCCCCTACCAGGGATCAAACCTGCAACCCAGGCATGTGCCTTTACCCGGAATCAAACCTGGGACCCTTCAGTCCATAGGCCGACGTTCTACCCACTGAGCCAAACCAGCTAGGGCTAAAAATATTTTTATTGATTTTTACAGAGAGAAGAAGGGAGAGGGATAGAGAGAAACATCAATGAGGAGAGAGAATCGTGGATGGGCTGCCTCC